>NC_139596.1:16074185-16221685 GCF_946808225.1 Silurus aristotelis | reverse complement strand
AATAAATTCGTGTGTTTACAATCCTGTCTTTTTGACTCAATGTGAGCGTCTCCTAAAAAAACGACCAGTAGGGGGCGACATTGTACAAAACATTTTTGCTACTTTTCCTAAATCAAAGTGAACAATCTCAGGAAACACACACACACACACACACACACACACACACACACGTGATCTAATCGCACACATCACACACATCTAATGCAGTCATTTACAGTTTGGTGTGTGTGTGTGTGTGTGTGTGTGTGTGTAAGCTCTCTGTTGGAGGGCAGTCCTAGGTACAGGACGCGCACTCACGCACGCGCGCGCGCGCACACGCACAGACAAGGCTGAAAGTTTCTGAGTTGCTCCTCAGGCTGAAGGTAAGCAGGGAGAGAGAACAGAACCAGACACTTTCAACACATTAACAAACGGAGGGGAAAAAAACGCAGGATGAGGCCTGATTGCTGTATTTATTCCACAACTTTTGTCCAAAATCAAGTATGACGCACTGGATGCCCTGAAAGCGGATTTTACAGAAGGACATGTTGGAGAACGCTGTTTTGATTTGTTTAGGGGTTTTTCTTTTCTTTTCTTGGATTATCCAAAAAATGCGCATTTTATTTTGTGATGTCAGAAAGTCGGCCGACATCTGGGGCGCGAGCGCGAGAAGATCCTCTGCTGGAGTAAAAACTTTTTTGGAGATTTGCGTCCAGATCTAGTTCTCTCTCTCTCTTTCTCTCTCTCTCTCTCTCTCTCTCTCTCTCTCTCTCTCTCTCTCTCTCTCTCTCTAGTTTTCCAGACCCTTGATTTTTTGCACGTTTTTTTTTTTCACGTTGATTTGCGTGAGAAGGCATGCGGTGCGCACGGGGCGCGTGGAAGGATGCTGCTGCTGCTTCTGCAATGGAAATGAAGAGCACTTCAGCAGCAGTGCTTTTGCTTTTGTTTGTACTCTTTTGTCCCATATTTAGCCAAGAACTCAACCCTAAGGGTCGGAACGTGTGTAGAGTACCAGGGTAAGTGTGCATTGAATGTACCTTTTTTTTTTTTTTTTTGCCAATTGCATGCACTTTGAGTAACTGTTGCGCCCTTCTGTGATACAAAGCATTTAAATCAACAAAATTGAGAAGATTGTATCTCTTCATAGAAAGCCTGTGATCTCATAAAACATTGCAAACTTACTGATATGTGTCCAGGATTCATTCAGCACATAAAAACTAGTCTTTGTTTGGTTCTTACCATGCGCATTTCCCCCCCAAGTCAGTGGCCTGATCTAGCCTGAACCACTCCACGCAAGTAGAAACCAGATGTTCACATCTGGAGCGGCGCTAAGCCCAGCATCCGATAGAGGGCGTCGATGCGAAGTGTCGCCTAATAATAAGTGGCGACTGAAGTCGTGGCACTTAGCTGGGTCACGTCCCAAACCGCACACCACCACATTATATAGTGCATCAAAATAGTCTTCCAGGGCAGAACCCATATTTATAGTTCAATACTAACGTTCCTCAAAGCATCCCTCATGGTTTATGGATGAAAACGAGTGACCATTGTGTTGCAGATCAGCTATGAAACTGGAAATCCAAGAAGGTCAAATTGAAATGCTGAACATTATGGTTCAGAACGAGGTTCTATAGAAACTAAACCGTGTACCCTAATTGGAACATTTGCTGTTGGCATAAAAAAAATATATATATATATCCATGATTACCTTCACAAACATTTTCACCCAGATCAGTTCAGACTTACGGTCTGATTTATCCTTAAGGAAACAGTGGAATTTTATTTACATGTACATTTAGGGCACATGGCAGATGCCCTTATCCATGGCAACTTCTCTCATTCATACAACTGAGCAGTTGAGGGTTTGCTCAAAGGCCCAGAAGTGGCATCTTAGTGGTGGTGGGACTCAACTTCTCATCAGAAGTCCAACATATTAAACCCTGAGCTTCCCCTTCAATGTATGTCAGTGCTACAAATGCTGTGCATTAGAGTAACTAGAGGCCGAACGATTAATCAGTTTTGCCGAATTAATCAGCACAGATAGTTGTTTGCTTGAACTGTTAGTTATCTGCAAAAAATCAATACTGATAGTTTTTTCGGGTTGCGTTATACAGTACGATAGCGGCCTCTACAGGCGAATCACTGAAGCCACGTGCTGTAAAATTTTTTTTTTATTATTATTCATTTTTATTTCTGAAGTCAAGTATTCAAACTAAAAAAAGTTTCATTTTTAAGTTTTCCTCAATATTAATAAATATTCATATTTATTTAATTGAGCACATTTGCATGAGTTACATGAGGTACTGTTTATTTGTATTATTTTTGTAATAAAGTGCAGTATTATTTTACATGCAATGTTTGTTTTATCCAATATCCATTTTTAAAACTTTAAAACAGAGGAGTAATCAAAAGTGATTGGAAATAGATATTAAGGTTAAAAAAATGGGCATTGAAAGTTAGACATATATCATTAATAAAGACAGAAGAACAGTGATATGATCTGGAACATACTCCTGGGGTATAAAAAAATATATATATATATATATATATATATATATATATATATATATATATATATATATATATATATATATGAATAAAAGTCGGGCCAAATCTACAATGGCAAAAATGAAGCTTTTGATTTTCCTGTTTAAAAAAATAAGCAAGGATGAAACAAATGCACCTGAGACACCCAGAGACGTCTAATAAGATTATCTTATTCATTTCCTGAATGCAAAATTATTATTAGAAAAAAAAACTTGATAGTAAATAAAAACACATTTCTTGGTGTACCAAAATACTTCAGGGTTTCTATCATTTTTTATTGAAATATTTTCAAGTAGTTTTGGAGATCACAAGCTCCATTTTGGAACCAGGCTTAATAGAGCACAGATAGAGATATTTACAATATTTGTTTAATTATGGCCAATCATTCACCATCATTTGTTTTTAAGGCCAGTAAAAGCTTGATATTGTTGCTATTTTAGACTTGGTTAAGTTCTTCCCCAGAATTGTAAACTTTCCTGTTAGTAGCAGTTAATTAAAGAACAATTGTGAAACCAAATACAATTTCTTTAGTCTATGGGTTGAAACGGATCACATTTGTCTTGTATATTTCATCCTGTGTGTGTGTGTGTGTGTGTGTGTGTGTGTGTGTGTGTGTGTGTGTGTGTGTGTGTGTGTGTGAGATCGCACTGCACTAAAACCTTCACTGCTTTATATAAGCTATACTACAACAGTCCAACTATTTACCTTAATGATGCTCCTAATAGCAGTGTAGTGTCTGTGGAGCATCTCCAGGTTGTGTGTGTGTGTGTGTGTGTGTGTGTGTGTGTGTGTGTGTGTGTGTGTGTGTGTGTGTGTGTGTGTGTTTTAGAGAATCAAAGTTATTCCTATGACTGAGTTTCTGTTTGACCAGTCATTTCAATTAAATGTCATTGAATCCAAACATATGTAGCTAAAAAAACACGTCCAGTTGTTAACATCCACAC
The DNA here is from genome assembly GCF_946808225.1 of Silurus aristotelis. Classification (NCBI taxonomy): domain Eukaryota; kingdom Metazoa; phylum Chordata; class Actinopteri; order Siluriformes; family Siluridae; genus Silurus; species Silurus aristotelis. Next base: position 16,218,215 of record NC_139596.1, on the reverse strand, counting down.
TAAATAGGTAAAATAACAATTTAATACATTGCAGTACTGAGACAAATATTTCGAATAGTTTGTAATGTAAAAGGTGTTTATTGATATGTAGATTTTTTTCTGCCATTGTGTAAGAGGTCTGCTCTATGACAGCAGCAGAACACAATGCACAAGAGCTGGTGTACTGTTCGACAGTCAAATCATGTGACTTGGGATGTACCATGATCAATTTCACAGTATTGCTCTGTAGCAGTGTGTTTCTTCACTGCCAGATCGTTCACACATCACCGATAGTGTGCTGTATCGCCTCATGTGTTGCATAAAATATAATAATATAATGTATTAACAAATGGCAAAAATGTAAATGATATGAATTTCTCTTTTGTTGCCAAAATAAGAATAATAAGAACAATTTTTGGATTCGTTAGCGCATGCAGGGGATGTGGTGTTCGTCATGTGCTGCGACATTACGGAATAACATCATAATATTGTCAGTAAAAGTCACTTCAATTCCTCAGAAATTACACAGATGAATTGTTCATTTGTTTTGGAATTAAAATCTTAAAGTATCACAGTTTGGAATTTCAGTTCGCTTTGGTTTCCAGTATACTCCTGTAGCAAACAGCACAATTTCCTTTTAATTAAATGTACTAGACGATTTGACCACTTCATGAGTGCACACGCGTTTACAGGATATGTTTAAATGTACTTCCTGAGTGCGCACGTGTTTACAGGAGCATCCTGTAGCGCCGCTTACTGTATATTTGAAATGCTAGCGAGGATTTTCGTAGCTTGTACCCATGTAGTAGAAAAAGTAGCACAATAATACTTCATTATCATTATTTTAAATAGTAATAAATAAATGGTTGATACATTCGATTCTCTAAATACTATGATAAGTACTTCATTATAATCGAATATGCATTATTTATACCACAATCATTTCCATAAGATGCTCTACTTGATCGGGAAAAAAAAGATATTTAATCCAATATAAAATGTTTTTGGTTAGCATTTCATATTTTCCTGCTTTGCCAGTAGATTAGTGATTATTTGTACAAGTATCTTTCAAAACTATATGCTTTTTACTACATTCATTAATTTATGATATATTCAATAGTACGAAATACACCACCAGTCAAGTATGGAACTTAATTAATTAAAACAATATACAGTGGTACCCCGCTTGTCGACCGGCTCCGACATCGACCTTTTCGCAACAGTTTTTTGACCGAAATTTGCGCCCGCTGAACGACCAAATGCCCGCTTATCAACCTTTTTTTTTCCCCCGACCCACGTGGAGCGAGGGAAAGGATCTTCCCAGTCTTGCCTCAGCCTTCGTGGAGAGAGCATCTATCATAAATTATACTTCGGTTTGTGAAAAATAAAGTGTTATTTAGCGGTCAATATAACAATTTAGTGCGTGTATATTGTATATTCGATCTTCGACTTTTTCGGTTTTAAGGAGCGGATTAAGTTCGATAAGCGGGGTACCACTGTATGTCTAATTAGATACCTGTAGCAGATATAGTTTATGGTATACACCCTTATCTAGAGCCAATTACAACTAAACAGTTGGGGGTAAAGGGCCTTGTTAAAGGGCTTAGCAGTGGTAGGTTGGGGGTGCTGGGATTTGAACTCATGACCTACAGTACTGTAGCACCACTGAGCTACAGGACTACCATCTCATATAGTTGTGTTACAAATGATACTGACTTAAAATGAACTTTAAATACAAGCTGAGGTTTATTGCTGATGTCGGACATGTCGATACAATAAAATTGACAAACTTAAGTCAGTTTTAATTCTTTATTGCAAATTAAAAGGTAGACTATATGGACCAACCTACTGAGAAACCTGACTTTTACAGCCATATGGGGTCTTTTTCGAATTGTTACCACAACATTGGGGGCACACAATTGTGTCTTGTCTTTGGATGTGGTAGCATGAAGTTTTACCATTACTTGAACTAGGAGACCCAAACCTGTTCCAGCAAGCCAGCTCCATAAAGGCATGCTTTACATGGATTGGAGTGGATGAACTCCTGCTATAGAGCTCTGACCTCAAACCTACTGATAACCTATGGAATTGATTATAATGCTAACTGCACCGCAGGCCTCCTCACCTGCAGTAACGCCTTTGTGTGGCGGAATGAGCACACCAATCCAAATCTAGTGGAACATCTTCCCTAAAAAAAGTGGAGGTTAAATCACATACAAATCTTATATTTAGGTGTCCAAAAGATTTTGTTCATACAGTGTATTAAGCTAATAATAACCTTGTCCCGGTTTTTCTTTATAGAATTTCTCCAAATTTAGGAGCCATTCTTTTGGCTATAAACACAGCATTTCCTGATGACCTTTATGCCGTGGAAATAGTAAAAGTTTGATATTGACAGTTGGCAAAGCAGAACATGTTTGTTTCAGATCCATAATGAGATGTTTTTTACAAAGACACCGTGCAAAGAGACATTACATCGAACAAGTAACATGGCACAGATACCTAACAACAAATCCATACATATTAATGAAATCTCTCTACAGAAACATGTGAATTAAAGACAGTGTTTGTGTGGGTGCTTAATGACTTAGTACCGAAATCTCACAAATTAAGTATCTAGTGTAGCCACCGCACATGAAGTTTACAATATTGGTCCAATCTAGATCTTTTTACATTTTTTTTTTTTTTAACTCCACAGAAATAATTGATTTCACTGATTTTGTCCCATTTTGACTACCTTATACTACCTCTTGACTACCCACCCATTGGTCACAATTATTACCTACACTGTCTTTGAAAAGCTTGTTTCTTAATAGACATGTCAATTTATGTGTCAACGAATTGCCTGTTCAAACCTACACTCCATAGAGTCCACATACATTAAACTACTTAATGGTGTATAGATCTGCCCCTAAAGTTTGACACATTGTGCATTCTGAAATGCTTATTTGTATCACCACAGCTGTAAAGAGTAAATATTTAAGTTACCTTCCTGTTTGTTCGAACCAGTCTGGTGGTTCTCCTCTGACCTTAACAAGCAACAAGCTCTGCCCAGAGAACTGCCTCTGACTGGATGTTGTTTTGTTTTTTTGCACCATTTAGCGTAAACTCGACTTGGTGCTCTGCACGGAAATCCCAGGGGATCAGCAATTTCTGAAACACTTATACAAGAAAAAATGACATAAGCAAAGACATAGAGAGATCACAATATTCACCAAAAAAAAAAAAGACTGAATGAATCAGTTTTATCTGGATGATGTTATGCATCACATTGCCGGCTGATTGAGGATTTTCATGGATAAGAAGCTGTACAGTATTCCAATGAACGTGGCTAATAAATGTGTTTATGTTGCATAAATATTCAAATGTACTTTTTTAATGACTTTGTAACTCTGCTTCATCAGTACAGTTAATTGTATTGTACTTTTGGATTTACTGTAAGTATGGCATGGTGGCTTTGAAACAATAAACCACTGAAACTAGCCAGAAAACCATGACCTCTAGGAATTGTATGCAAAAAACACTTATAAAGGTTATAAGACCTCTTACAGCATATGTGTGAGACTAAAGATAAGAGTAATTTACCATTAGGAAGAACACTGTATCAGCTAACCTTTAGCCTTTCGCTAACCAACATGTTTAAAAGTTCAACCTTTGGCTGTTTTGCCCAGCTGCTAAAGTGATATCATAATGACTAATGGCTGCACAGACTATTTTTTCTGTCATTTCCTGAAAGTTATATCAGCAGCAGATATGGAGGGAATTTTATTTTTATCCGGGAGTTTCCGTCCTCTTTTGCAATCTGGGCAGATAACAGATCCACTCACACCAGATTTTAATCAGTGAACATGAATCAGACCCCAATGCACTGAAAATAATCTGGTGGGAACAGAATTTACCCTGGCATGAAGTCGACCGATTTTCTTAGAATTACTTATAATTTCCATTTCTCGATTCATGCTAAATCGAGACGCAACCCCAACCAAAGTAGTGACTGATCTTCAATTTCCATTCTCATCAGCATCCCTGGTTCCAAGAGAATCAGTGTGGTTTGACTCTCTTCCTCTCTTTTCTGACTGTCTCTCGGTGTGGTATGTGTAGTTTGACACAGAGCAGAGAGCTCAAGGTTGTGGTGAAGCTCATGTCTGGAACACACACACACACACACACACACACACACATACATTGCGAAAGGCTAAACAAACCTTGACTTAAGGCAGAGCAAATTTCGATGCTCTACTGGAAGTAAAAGTGTAGACTGGGCCTCTCAGGGGTCACATGTGATAGAGGATATATATATATGCAGATATATAGCAGATTTATGAGAAAATCTGGACTACTAAGATTTAGGAGGAATGCAGAAAAACATTAATATAAACAGTGATCCTGTCTGTTACTGATCCTAAATTCTTATAGAATTCTTAGAAGTAATCAGTTTGGGTGTAGTGCACTGTCATTTGTTAATAGTTAACAAATTACAGTACATAACATAGCAAAACAGAGCAATTTACAGTACCGTACTGTATAAACTGTACATTTTATATACACCTGCGATTACATGGACGAGCATTGGTTGATGAGTGGAGGGCGGAGCACATGCTGCTACATTTTCAAGCCGCACGTAAAATATTAAAAAAATTAATTATCGTCATTGTAAATTAAAAAAATCTGTGGGAGATCATCAGCTCACAAACCTTATTGGCATTTTTCACTTAACCCGCTTCCCGCATTACCCATAGTGCAATTTGACTACCCACTAATAGTGGTGCTGTGGGATGTGCCTCATCACCATACTCATTTATGTAAATAATTTTTTAATTATATAAAAATGATATAGAAAAAAATGCATATATATATATATATATATATATATATATATATATATATATATATATATATATATATATATATATATATATATATATATATTCATTTATATTTTTTTTTTTTTGTACTCTAAAGCAGCGGTTTAATGTCAGACAATATTTTCACGGACCGGCCTTTAAGATGTGGCGAATAAATACAACAAAATAAAATGATACGACCATAAAAACTGGTATTTTCTAAATATAATAATAATCGTGAATCCACTGTGTTGTTGTTTGGTCATTTTGCTCGCTTGGGGGTTTGAATTTAGCGGTAATGTATTATGTGTTAGCGACCAGAGCCCCTTTAAAAAAGTAGTGGATGGAGGTAAGACATGTGACCGAGGCATCATGACATGCATCAGGAGGGAGTCATAGACAGATGTGGCGGAGAGAATCCGGTAATTTTCCAAAATAAAACATCGTTCAGAATCAGATTATAAATAAAAAGGAAATAATGTAAGTTATGTATTCTTTCTGTGCGGCCCGGTACCAGCAGTTTCCGGCAAAATAATTTCCATCAAAATTAATAAAGTTCTATTTTTTTTATATCTTTTATCTAATCTTATCTTATCATACTGTACATTTTCATGCCTATACAACTTTCAACACCATCATACTCATCATCTCATTGACTGTTAAGCAGCCAGGTCAAGTCTCTGCTTTAACTCAGTACAACTGAGTCATTTGCTGTCATTAACTCATTGCACAGCATTTGCTGTCTTATGTTTTTACATTGGAGTTTATTAATAATTTACAGTTTAATAATAATAATTCAATAATGTAGCTTTGAATGGCATTCAAACATGTTTTTGTATTTACTATTGAAACCTCTTTTTCTTATGTTTGAGACTTATGACCTACTGATGAAATCCTACTAAACCAGTGATCCCCTGTGATACCAATGAGGCACAGGTCTGCAAACTTCTCACTACAATAACCAAGCGTGTATTAAAACTATATCAGATTACGATCAGGTTTCTACCTAAGAGCTTTCTATTACATCAAAAATGGGGAAAAAAGCATGTGGTGTACTCAGAAATATGATAATGAAAGAGATCTATGTTTTTGTAAAATAATTGAATATGAATTTTGTAAAATGTATACAATATTTAGCCTTAATTTGCACACTTAATTTGCAAATGGAGCTAACGTGACAAGCTCTTTAAAGAACTCTTAAATAGTCTATGTAAAACTTTACAACAGAGTGTTACTGTGACATCCTAATATAATCTTTTTTTGAAGCTAACTTATTTGAAAGTGCTTGAGTTAAGTCTGTGGTACAAACTATAAATTATTGGTAATAATACAACAGTTAGCTCTGGTTTACTAATTTGTATGGATGAGTTGCGCTCCACTGTTTCGGTATTCCAGTTATTTACTCCATTTGTCTAAATTTACAATACAACGCTAGCTTCTTTATTCTTTATGTTACGATAGTTACGTGTGCAGCTGAGCTCAACAGGTGGTTTGTAGAGCATCTGATTTACGGCAACAATTACAGGACAAAAACATGCTTCATTTTAGAGTTAGTACAGATTATATAGGATGTTCAATTAAAATATCAGTACATTACAGTTACACTTTGTCAGAACACAGTAACTACAAAATAAACCTATGTGTTGTGGTTAATCACCAAACCGATCAAAAGATGATGGCATGAGGAACAGTTTTCACAAGAGCGCTAGAGAGATTGAGATGAGCAAGATGATCCAGAGTTTTCTCCCGGAAAACACTAGTCTCAGTATTCTTTCTTTGGCTTGGCTCCTCTACAAAGCATTTTAAGGATATTTCGTTCAATCAGTTCGAATCTGGAGTCTAGGACAAAGAACAGTGAAACTAATCTTACCAGTATGTGGCCTTATCCTGAACCTCTCTGTCACCGTCGCACGATCCCAAGGGGCCATGACTTCAAACGCTGCTGCCTAGTTTACAGGGGCAGCTGCTTAACAGAATAAGGGATCTCTAAGAAACAAGCATTTGCTGTGTGCATGTGTGGCTGTCCATCTGTGTTTCTGTTGTATGCAAGTGTTATTTGAAGCATCCGCCATCATGTTCGAGAGAAGCCACAGATGGTAACCAGACGTCTCGTAGATTCTATGTGAACCACACAAACTATGAGACGTAGAAGAAGATCACTAAGGGACAGATTTAGGTCAGAGAAATAACAACATCTGCACATGATAGCATTAAAGTTTTTTTTTTTCCTGCTTATGAATATCGGGAAAGGCAAATGTCTTCCTGATTTGTTTATTTTTATGGCTTTGTCGACTTTAAAGTCTTTGTTAACATGGTTTCAAACGCCAAGAACATCTGTGATATTACAGGGCTGTCAAATAATACAAATGAAAAATAGACACCATTTTTTTTTTTTTTTACCAGATAAGGACAGCATGGGCATTTCAGATCACAGTGATTGGCAGTGACATTTCAGTAAATGTGGTGGAGACAAACATAGAACATGGCAATTTATGAATCGACACGTTTATTTCACGCTTTGTGAAAGTGAAAATATGGTAATACAGTCCTGCTATAGTGGCTCAATTGTATGAATCTTAAAGATTTAAAATCTGTAATGTTGCTTTGGTTGTCCCTCTGACATCATTCTTAAATGGTTTATAATAAAGTCTATTTGTGGAAGCTTGAAGGGGTTTCAAGAACATTGAAGTTTTTTAGAGCATATGCATTAAATAGGTGTGTGTGCAACAAAGCCAAAATTTTTAGTGATTAGTTCTTCTTGATATATATAGAAGTTGTCAGGCTTTAAGGCTTTCTGTCCTCCTGAAAAAAAAGTGTTTTCCTCTCAGAAAGGGTTGCAAACAGACACCTTTGTCAAGTTGTGATCACCTTATGACATGCTATTAAAGTCCCAAACAACTCTGTTTTTTCTAAAGGTTAATATATTAAATGCATGAAAAGTGTGTGTTTGTGGTACAAAGTTCTTCTTTTAGTAATGATTTTTTTTTATATATATCTTATAATAACCTATGAGGCTTAAAGATTCTTCAGCTGTCCCTCTGGGAGAACCCTTAAAATGGTCTGCAACAGCATATGGAACCAGTGAACCATTAAAGAACCATTAAATGTGGCAGGAGCTCAAAATAATTTGACAGTATTTTGGCTGTCCCATAGAAACCGTAAAGGGACAACAAGTTTTCTTTCAGAGTGTTGAAAATTAAGGGTTATAATGCAGAGTTCCTTGTTGCAGGAACAGCTAAAAGTCTATTAAATGTTGAAAGTTTGTAAAATCATACACTTTATGAACAAATATATTGGGGCACCTGAATTTTCCAGCTATTAATGGCTTCTTTTTCCAAAGTGTTACTATAAATTTGGAGGTTCAGAATTGTATAGAATATCTTTATATGCAGTATCATTACATTTTCCATTCACTTGACCCAAACCTGTTCCAGCATTTCAATACCCCTGTGCTCAAAGCTATAGTTTACATATGTTGGTATGTTAAAACGAATCCTTGAGTAACGTATTCGAAATACAAAAAACCATCAAGGCAAATTATTTAGTTTGCGTCGTTTAGTCCATTTAACCAAACACGGAGCACTGTGTTTCCACACGGACCATTATTTTATGATGCACCACTCGCTAAACCCTGGATAAAAAAATAGATGAACAGGGAGAAAACAGCGAGGGGGCGAGGAGAAAATTCAGGCCAAAAAAAATGAGAGAAACTTTCCAAAGTTTTGAGATCATTTCAAATTAAAGCATAAAGAAAACACCATACAGTGCATTTAGCTTTTATAGAGTAATCTAGTGAAACATCTCCCCAAAAGTGTGGAGGTTACACCAAATGTAGAATGGGATGTTTAAATCTTATTGTCAGGTGTCCACAGATTCATGTCTATATAATGTACCTCAAGTAGCTGAGCAACAACATGTCCAAAAATGTACAGTAACCGCATTCTCAGACAATGGCGACATTGACAGTTGCTGTATTATTAACTATAGAACAACTGCAGCACTTCTAGGAAGATTTATGGAGATCACGATTTGCAAACTACTCTGTTCCAATTTAAATATATATATTTAGATTTACACATACATTATAGCCCAGTGTAACATGAGTTTATTTGTTATTCATATGTTATACCTTCTATTTTAGGTCTCCTGGCATTGCGTGTTGCACTGGATGGGCGCAACAAGGAGACGAGTGTTTGACACGTAAGAACTTTTTCATCTTGCCTACAATAACAGAAACGCAGAATTAAGATCAGAATGTTTCTGCAGCATGTTGCTTTATTTATGTGCAAGTATTTTTGAGTGTGTAAGCCAAACATGTGATATATAACTTAACATATGTGGTGCATATGAAAGATTCAAATGGCCTGCCATAATGGAGTGAAATAAATAATGTATCATTTTTTAAAAATGGGATACGTTCTGTCATTTTGGACGGAATACTTGAATTATAATTGGAATGTGAATAAAGCAAAACTCAGCGTCTTTGAAAATGAAGCGTCGCTTTGTTGCTTTATGATGACTTACTTATGATTTACTTCATTTGGAAGCAAAATATGTTCTAAATCAGAACATGTGGATCTTCCATATCCATCTAGTTTAGTTTTTCACGCATTTGTGAAATCATATCGAGGACAGTAAAATCATAAAATTTTCCGTGCCAATGTGAAAAATGGCTGTTAAAACTAATTCCAGTTCTGACTGGATTTTTGGTTAGTCAACTTATATTAACACCGAATAAATCCTTATTAGTGAAGATCAATTGTGTTGATAAAAAAAGCATTGTTTTATATATTTATTTTTATTGTTCATTCTGTGATTGTTTTGTAAACTCTGTTTTTTTTATTGTTTATTTTATTATTTTGGTGCAAAATTTTACTTAAATGTATGTAGTGGTCACAAAAAGTTGCCTTTGCCTGCATAAACCTGTCCCCATAAAACCAATGTTCTTTTTAATCGAAAACTTTACACATAATCAGGTAAAAATCAAAACTATATTAGTTGTAGTATTATTGTTTCCAGGTCAGCATCAATCTTAAACAAGTACACAAAACCAAAGAATTAGACCACTTGCTATTAATAATAATACAGTTAAGCTTGCTGGGTATCCAGACTTTAAATCTCTAAAAGATCATTTTCACCCATTTTCTTTTCAAGCTAAATCAAAACAATTGAGGAATCTGTGCAGTAGAATTATACCTGTCTCCAAAAATATTCCCATTCATGTAATTTTTTTGTCTTCAGCTCTCTGCGAGGGCAATTTTACTTGCAAGGAGAACGAGGTGTGTGTCCGACCAAACGAGTGCCGCTGCCGTCACGGATATTTCGGAGCGAGCTGTGACACCAGTAAGAGACCGCTTTGTGTTACGACTTCCTTCCTACACAACATTTTCTGAATTTTTACCCCATGATGATGGACGGCACAGGTGCTCAACGTAGCATCCAAAACAATCCTAAAAGAACACAAGTTTGTCTTGTGTTTATGTTTCTATGAGATTTTTGCTCAATAATTGTTTTCATGGAATAGTCAAATCAAATCAAATCAATTTAAACGTTTATTTGTCACATGCACATACATACAGGGTACAACATGCAGTGAAATGCTCTACACAATAAGTACAACATAGCTATTAAGGTCTTCTTAAAATCTCATTTTTCTCAAATGTTCGAGCTTGAGTTCAGGGGTAGTTCAAGAAAATGTATTTATATAAAAGCAGTTTGAATTATGCATCATGGTTAAATTAAAACCTCCTCCTACCTTCATAGAGTGTCCTGCTCAATTCTGGGGTCCTGACTGCAAAGGAAAATGCACATGTCACCCTAACGGCAAGTGCGATGACTTAAACGGCAAGTGCACATGCCACTCAAATCGCTGGGGCGAGAACTGCGAGAAGCCATGCCCATGCCAGAAAGGCAAGTGTGACCAGGAGACTGGCAAGTGCACGTGCCATGCTGGTTTTTGGGGTCCTCACTGCAGCAACAACTGCTACTGCAGTCTAAACTCAGTGTGTGACCAGAGCACAGGTCGCTGCATCTGCTCTCCAGGGTGGTACGGGCGCAACTGTGGTGCCCAGTGCGCCTGCAACAACTCACCATGCGAGCAGTTCACCGGCCGATGCCAATGCCGAGATCGTTTGTGGGGCACAAACTGCGAACGATATTGTCAGTGTTTACATGGGAAATGTAACCAGGCAGATGGTTCCTGCACCTGCAAACCGGGCTACAGGGGCAAATTCTGCAGAGAGCCATGTCCTGCTGGGTTCTACGGGCAGAACTGCAGGAACAAGTAAGGAGAACAGCTCTATTTTTTTTTTACTGTGTTGTTTAACTTGAATACAATTGTACGAATGATTCAGCTGATACAGTCAGTTGGATTGAGGTCTGAACATGTGCCAATGTGACTTAATCTTCTGTCCTTGCAGATGTGGTCACTGCAAGGGCCAGCAACCATGTAAGGTTACAGAAGGAAGGTGTGTTACTTGTGAACGAGGCTGGAATGGCACCAAATGTGATCAGATATGTGCCCCAGGTTTTTTTGGAGAGAACTGCAAAGATGAATGTCCACCATGTAAAGATGGCCATTACTGCAATCGCATCGATGGGAAGTGCTCTCACTGTAATCCCGGCTGGATCGGAGATCGGTACAAACTTTACATTGTGTTTATGCTTTTGTTTGTTTTTTGGTTTTATTCTTAGTTTGAACAACCATAAAAAATATATGATAACTTCTTTGTCTACAGCTGTGAGGTCCGATGTCCCAATGGCACCTATGGGGAGAATTGCGAGAATGACTGCAGCCACTGTTTTAATGGAGAATGTCATTTTGCTACAGGGGAGTGCCTCTGTGATCCTGGCTTTTATGGGACTTAGTAAGTGTCAGACTTTCTTTGATTAGTTTTCCTATTGTACTGTAAGATACAATTGTTAAGGTTTTTTTATGTATCATAAAAAAAATAAAAAAAAAGCTTTATGTATTCAGTTACTAACAGCTCATTCCTACCCTTTAGCTAGGTCTCCCAATTGTCAATGACCTAAAGAAAATTCCCACCCACTTAATACAGTAGGTCTCCCGATTTCCATTGTCTAAAAGCAAATTCCCACCTACTAACTGGCACCTAATTTCCGATTTTAGATGCCCAATTCCACTCATTAGGTAGGTAGGCCCATTTCCATACCTCATGTCTATTAGCTAGGATTTTCCTATTGCCCAGTAGATACCTAGAAGACACCTTGCAAATGTGATGATATACGAAGACAGCCTTGTATCTTTTACGTCTCAGACAGTCAGGAGTCCAGTTCATCAAATCCAAATGAATGCTGAGTAAGACAATTTCACGTCAGGAGTGCAGGGGGAAAGACGTTTATAGTTTAAGCAAATCATTTTCTAACAAGAAAAACGTTTGCTTATAATTCTGAGATGGTTTATTCACATTTTATCACAGAGACACCATTACAAATGTCTTGCCATTTCTGTTTTGGATGTATCCCAGACCACACATCTTATTCAGTATATGGGTGAAGGTTTTTTTTTTTTTGGAATGATACTGCCATGTTGGAAATTCTGTAACCTCCATTGTTTGGACACCTCCTTTTGTGGGGAGCTGTGGGATTTCACAAACACGTTGCATATTCTCCACCGCATGTCATAAGTGATAAAGTATATACCAAAATTGCAGACTCCCGAAATAGTGCTCTATATAGTGCCAAGTGGATGGTCTCAGATCAACAGGTGGAGCAATTTGACGTCAGACTGCAGGATCTTCACGTTGTAGGTCAAAGTCTACATCGATGCATGACAATTAAGTCAATTAATCAAGCTTTAACAGTGAATTTGAATTCCAAAACACCAGGAGAATGTAAAACAACTTCCACATTCCAATAACCTTTTTAATATGAACAGTTTCGTTTCAAACTTTTATTTTCTCCCATCCTATAATTACATGCAAAGTATCCAAAAAGTATTATAGTTATTTTCTAAAACACACATAATCTCTTGTCATTTTTTTAGCTTTCATAATCTCTTATCTGTCAAGTAATCTTGGCAGATCTATCATAGAGCTCCTGAATTAGCTAAATTTGAATCCTTTTATGAATGCCTGGAAAATATTTCTATTCTAGAGCTCCTAAAGATTTTATTTTAGAATTCCTGAATATACATTTATAAAGCTATGAAGATAGCTTTGAAACATTTTTCTGACAAATATCCCTATTTTTTTACTTGAATCTACATTATGGTTTACTATTCTATACCCTTTGAAATTCTGTCTAGAATTTGCTAGAGTTATATTTTACTTCTACTTTCTACACGTAAGCATTAGAAAAATCATGTTGTTCCAGAATTTTTGTAATTCATTTGTGTGCAATACAATACAGATTGGGATTTAAATACAATTGAAAATTCAGAAAATCCAAATTTATGTTTTGCTAAAAGGATAAAGTTGCGGTTATAAAATTATAAACATGAGATTTCTATTTATTTGTTTTACAATCTCTTAGTGTCCTCAAAATCCCTCTAAAACCTGTTGTCCAAATTCAATGTGAATTGGAATTGAGTTAGTGTGCACAGTATGGAAAGTTAATAATATAGCTAGCTACTTACCAAAGCTATTAAGCTAGGACTAAGCTTTTATATAATAATTCAATGTGACAATTAAATTTGGCGTGTTGATTTATTTGAAATTTAGAGTTATCGAATGAAATTTTGAATGAAAACCAGAACATTGGGCTGTTTATACAGTTTTTTTGTCAACATGGTGAATACAAGTCCATTTGAATGTAGCATAAGATCACAAAATGTTTTCTTCCATCCAAAAATCCCCAAACAATTATTGCCATTTCACAATACGTGCATGTTTTTCCACGGCTACGGAGGCGTGGAATGCTGCATTCCAAGGAAGCTTGTGGTTTCAAATCGACTCAGCACATTAACAGATTACGACCTCAGCCAGGATGTTTGTTGCTACAATGCATGTGAACAGACAATTTCTATTCTCATTTTGTCTATATGTGTAGAGAAGAAACAGACATTAAAACAGGAATAAAATCCTTTTAAATTAACAAATCCAGTACGGATCCAGTGGGAAAGATGACAAAAATGTGTAAAAGATTCCTGAAAAAGTTCTGACTCGGACTCTGACCAATTGTTTTGAACAATTAATTGAATTCAGAAGTGAACTGAACTGAACTGTTCTATGTTTGTCCTGGTTATTTGTTTAACAGAAAGCTAATTGACCCGATTCATACAGTGTGCATACTAAAGTTTACTTTTACCAAATGTTAGGAAATGAGATTATTTTGCCAAGCAACAAAGCAAAGGAAGTTGATTGTAGCAGCTCCTAAATTCCAGCAGAAAGTTCATAAAAACCTATGCAAAAATGGAAGGCTTGTATAATAAGGGTTTTCTTTCATTCTTATGTTATTTTCATTGTATCTGTAATTTATATGTGATTGATCATTGATATACAGCAGGGAAAATAAGTATTTGGCACATCAGCATTTTTATCAGTAAGAGGATTTTCCCTGCGTCATTTCACTTTATTTATTATGACTCAACTTGTATACTTAAATGTTCTGATTTCTTTGTATGAATTTAATATTTGGCTTGATGAAAATTCTGTGTCAATAGCCCACTTAGAAATCCCCTTACTGATAAAAATGCTGATGTGTCAAATACTTGTTTTGGTGGATACACTCAGTGTAGATATTGTTATACTGCCATATTGGAGTTTTTTTCCATCAGTAACAATTCTTTGAAGAAAAGGCTGACTTGAATGATGTGGTATTTCCAACCAAATGACCAAAGATAACCATGTTTAAAGCATATCATTCTTTACTCTCATTACTCATCACTTTCATTAAAAATTTCTTCTTTTTTCCCTCTTTTTCCAGTTGCAATCTGACTTGTGAGTCGGGCCAGTTTGGGGTGAACTGCGCACAAACGTGTCCTTGCCATGATAAAAACTGTAACCCCGTGTCTGGAGCCTGCAATCTATGTAAGAACAACCTCATCTCCCATCTCTCTCTCTCTCTCTCTCTCTCTCTCTCTCTCTCTCTCTCTCTCTCTCTCTCTCTCTCTCTCTCTCTCTCTCTCTCTTCATCTCTCTCTCTCTCCTGTTACTTGTAATCTGTGAGAAAATAAGGCTAGAACACTTTGCTATGACGTTTGTTTTGGAGACAGAAGTATTTTTGGAGACTTGAGACATACTTGTGGGGTCTCACATCACTTGTTTTTTTCCACTGCATCAAGGGGAATAAAGGACGTTGTGTGCTTTTTAATGCAGAGGGCCGAGCGGATCAGCTGCAATCATTTAAAAAAAATTCAGAGGTTTAAACCTGCGAATCAGCAAATGATAATTAAAAAAAGGTTGTAGAGGGAAGGTCTGAACCGATCATTGTGGAATGTGTCAATAAAGAGGTTAAGTACAGTATTGAAAGAAAGAAAGAAAGAAAGAAAGAAAGAAAGAAAGAAAGAAAGAAAGAAAGAAAGAAAGAAAGAAAGAAAGAAAGAAAGAAAACTATATAGAATTAATATAATGAATAAAAAAATTTTATTTAAATATTATATTATATTATACACAATACATATACATACATAAAGAAAGTATGATAAAAGAAAGAAATAATAGAAAGAAATGAAGAAAATGAAAGACTATAAATCTATTAAAGACAAATAAACTCAATTTTAGTAAAAAATAAATCTAGAAAGAAAGAAAGAAAGATAGATAGACAGACAGACAGACAGACAGACAGACAGACAGACAGACAGACAGACAGACAGACAGACAGAAAGAAAGAAAGAAAGAAAGAAAGAAAGAAAGAAAGAAAGAAAGAAAGAAAGAAAGAAAGAAAAACACTGCTATTCTAAATAGAAAATCTAAAAAGAAAGAATGAAAGAAAGACTCCTATGCTACATATAGATCAAGAAAGAAAAAACTGAAGACTGTTGTTATATGGTTATAGTTGATGTTTCTGTCACAACTGAAACCTTTATTAATAATTGTGTAGGTTTAGGCAAGTAGGCACAAGGTATCCTTAACAAACATGTACTGAACACTTTGTGTAAGCATGGCTTCAGTGGCTTCTGTGGTGACATGTAAATGCTAAAGCTGATGTTCCTCGGACAGGTGACACCTTTACCATAGATTTTTTAGATTTACTTGTAGTTTCACTTGTCATTAAGGCTTTCTGAGGGTGTCATGTTCCCTGAAGCCTAAAAAGATTAGCCGACTACGGGTTCAGAAATATTGACCCATGTAATGTCTCTATAACAATTGGCACCTTTATAAATCCTCCTTTAGCTTTCTATCCATTGTTATAAAGGCATTATGAAGGTGTCCTGTCGCCTGGTAGAACTGTGTCAAGCAAAGTGTGGTAAAAGTTTAGGTAACTATTAGATAAATGTACTGGTACAGTGAATAGGCTAGGTGCATCATTGTATAGAAGATACTGAGAGAAAAAGGAAGGTTTCCTTCAGTACACATGAGTCAGGGTTTCTGGTTTTGGTTTATTGCAACAGACAAGAAAAGACAAAGAAAAAAATCAGACCAAATTGGTGATGTTTGGGGTTTCTATGTGTAGTCTACGATGGTCCATAAAGTGCAAACCACATAAACAATCCAAATACACAACACAAAATTTGGAAATACAAATATTACCTCAAAACATAACATGTGCACATGCTGCTGTCGGACTGGACACAGATTAGTGCACAATATACCCTTTCCTGAATCTACTGTCAATTATAAAAATCAGTTTATGGACAAAAATATTAGGACACTTGACTTTTCCAGCCATACGTGCTTCTTTCCCAAATTGTTACCACAAATTTGGAGACACACAACTGCATAGGATCTGTGGATGTGCTAGCATGAAATTTTCCCTTCACTTGAACTAGGAGACCCAAACTTGTTCTTCACAAAGTCAGCAGATGTACTTTGGGTTGGAAATGAAGATCTCCTGCTATAGAGTTTTGAACTGAACCCTATTGAAGACAATTAAGATGATTCTGAACGCTGACTACACCCCAGGCCTCCTCACCTTCTCACCTACATCAGTACCTGATGACCAGATGTCCACAAGCACACTCCAAAATCTAGTGGAGCATCTTTCCAGTAGAGAGGAGGGTATTATGACTGTAAATGGGGACTAAATGTGGAATGGGATGTTCAGAAAGCACAAAATCTTATGCTTATGTTTCTCAACATTTTGTCCATATAATGTATATGTGCAATCTCAGTGTTCTCCATTTCTCAGATGATGCACTTTGTAGCCAATCAGCAACAAGCTTGTGCAGTTAGGGACGGCCTTTTTAATTTCGAGTTACAGCTGTTGGCATGTTTTGCTTTGATTATATAGCTTTGTTGTGGTTTTTATTATTTTTAATCTGCTGTTTTGTTTAGTTTTATGAATTTGCGGGGTTTTTTTTTCGTTTGTTTAACATTTCTCTGTGTCGTCATATTACATGTATTTATTGTTGTGTTCTTGGTTTTGTTGCTGCTTATCGAAATTGTTTTGTTGTGTTTCTGGTTTTAGCGTTGCTCCTAAATCCGTTGTGCTTTTGGCATTTTTTTTGTATATCAGAATTTGTGTCTGTGTTGGTTTTGTTGTTGTGTTTTCGCTTTGCTACTACGGGCCTTCGTAGCAATCCCAGATCACAATTCTTTGCAGATAACTTTGAATGCTTTGACTGTCAAACATGAGAAGTTTTCCGAACACCGAAACCCTGAAAACAAAGTTTTACAGCTGAATGAAACACAGCTGTTGCTAGTAACATGCGTTGTTAGGAGTGTCCGTGTGTGTGTGTGTGTGTGTGTGTGTGTGTGTGTGTGTGTGTGTGTGTGTTCTATGTAGGTCAGTATAGTAGACAGCTGCAGCCTTTAGCATGGCTGCCCTGATGGCGTTTCCAGAGTGGTGTCTGATTTTTATGGCTGTGTTTTTTGGCTTCCTTTGCTGCTTTAGCGGGAGCGAGTGCGGCTCTCTCAGGGAGGAGAGAAATACTCCAGGAAAAAGAAATACAGGGAAAGAGCATAGAAGAAAAGTGGGAAAACAACATTAAAACAAAGTACAAAAGACAGACAGGCAGAGAAAGTCTAGGATATATAGGAGAGTAGGAGTTGTTGTAGTAAAATCCTGCTATGTATGTTATAACCTCTCTGTATGAACAGATGTTAAAGCTTTCCTCTAGACAATCGTGATCATAAACAATTACACATACTTAACGCTGTGAAACAAATCACCTAACCAAAGATGTGTGTGTGTGAATCATAATCACACACTTTGTATACGATGTACCAAATCGCTTTTTGTAGCCAGTAGTGAAACCAATTCCTGTCCTATTTCTGATGTTAATCATACAAGATTTATTCCTTCCCCTCTTTCCTCAGATCCTAACCAGCGGATGGGTGTGATCGCTGCAGGCACACTGGTGTCCTTACTGCTCATCATTCTGCTTGCTCTGCTCTGCTGCTGCTGCTTATGTAACAAAAAAGACTACATTAGGTATGTTAATAACCAACATCTAATCAAACGACCAAGCTTTTTCATTGCAGCTGATATCAGTGATGCTCTCTAGGCTGTTATATTTGTCATTTTATGGCATTTGGGCCTTGCTCAAGGGCACAGCAGTGGCAGTTTAGTGTCATTGGGATTTAAACTCACAATCTTCTGATCAGTCCAAAGGCTTATTGACTAAGCTACCACTTTCCATGTTTCAGATACATTAATATTTATGATGTCATCCAAAGTGACCTACAATTATCGTTAACAAAGGATATGAGGGCCGTGCTCAAGGGCCCAGCAGGGGCATCTCGGTGTGGCTCATGAGCTTCTGATCAAACAGCTTAATAACTAAGCTATTTGCATTCATATTTATGGCATTTGGCAGTCTCCCTTATCCAGAGCGATTAACAATTCTCATTCACACAACCAAGCAGTTGAGGGTCGGGCCCTTGCTCAAGGGACCAGGAGTGGCAGTCTCATGTCGCTGGGATTTGAACTCAGGACTTGACAGTGATTCTGACAGTAGTACCAACTGTATTCTTACAACACTTATTTAATATTTCAGGAGCCTCCAGTGTCAGGATTTTGTAACAGCCAGATGTAAAGCAGCAAAATGGGCAGATGTTGCATTGTCTAGTTTTGTTTTAGCATGACAAGCTGTTCACTCATTTCAAGAGAGAAAAAAACAGAGGCTGGTAAAAGACTAATTGTTTATACATTTACGGCATTTGGCAGACACACTTATCCAGTGCGTTTTAGAATTTTAGAATTTTTTTTCTATAAGAGAATGGCCCAAGGACACCTTTTTGGTTGTTTGTTCGTATTTCCTTTCATTTAAATTCTAATAAAATTAAAAAAGCTTTTTGGAGTCAGAACCATTGGACCACACAGATGCAGAACATACAGAGCCTGAAGTGTAGAGATGATTGTTTTGTCCATCTCTGTTTACAGTTCAGACCAGGATAATTCGACCAGCAGTAAGAAGGCCAAAAGGATCCTTTGTGGACGATTTAGCCGGATCAGCACCAAGCTTCCCAGAATCCCTCTACGCAGACAGAAACTTCCCAAAGTCGTCGGTTAGTCTATGTTTTCATTTGAGAAAATAAAAGAACCTGGATAAATGTGCCTGATGCATTCAATGTCATTAGGAAACAACAAGAAGTGTATTTCTTTTTGGGCCTCTGCTAGGATCCACTTGTCTGAGTCCAATGTTAGTGGGCTGTTTGAGCCCGATTTCACCCAGATGTACCAGAAAGCATACAAATCAAGGTTCATTTATCTAGCATCATTTATGGCAATAGGTTGCATAAACAAATGGAGTTGTGAGGTTTTAAGTCTGAATCCAAGTGATTTAACAGACATTTGAATTTCAGGGTCGAGAGAAAAATTGAATGTGGTATCAGGATGGGAGGTATGGCACATTCTGTCTCTCTCCTCCCATGTTAATCACAAAGTCACTAGCCAATCATTGCCATCTGTGAGCTTATGTATGAGGAAGAGGGCAGATAGAGCTTTTGATGGGCTCAACAAGATGGATTCTGAAGATGAATGTCTTAGCCTGTTATACTTTCTGGATAGATGTTTGGTAGGCAGGAACTGACAAATGACCAAACCAGGAAATTTTTTTTGCAAAATTTGGTTGTAGCATGCTAGTGCTCATTGCCAACTTTCCAAACTCTGGTCTCCTGATACAAGATACATAATTAAAAAAAATTGCAATGCATTTTAAATAGTTTCTATAAATATTATATTTTAATTTTTATTAGTATTAAATTAGTATATACAATGAGGTAAAAATGACAAAATATACCCCATAATCAAAAAACTGAGGTAAAAATGTATTTAGACAGCCGTATTTTTTAATTACTAGGCCTTAGCATGATACTGAAATACATGTCCAGATGTATATTGCTGCTACTTTCATATTACACAGTGCACAACAATCGCTTTCTGTCAGGATTAATGATTTACACCCCGGCTAATCAGCATTCTATTTTCCTTCCTACCGCATTTAGGAAAGAATAACAAATGTGTTTTGACTTCCAGTTACTCAGAACGGGATGTCATCTTGGGTGAGAAAGATCTGGCAAAATTGCGTTAGTTTTTCATAACTGATGAAGTGAAAAACAGTACACTCAGAATTTGGATTCTACCGTAAGTACAATGTGTCGTTTTTCATAACAGTTAGCAGCCCATGCTTGGCTTCATTGTAACTGCTCTCATTTGAGCCTCTATATAAATGGGTTGTATTTGTGATGGACATGTTGTTTTACTTTCTTAGGCTTAAGTACGCAGTGCTGCTTTTATTAATAGCTGTCCACTGTGGCTCTTCAGCATCACTCTGGACCGGAATTATTTTTATAATCTAGATTAGTCTACTTGGTTTTAATGTGCATGTTTGTGGGATCTGGTGTTCTCGACTGATGTGCTTCCACAAGTCTCCTTACCTTATTGCTACCAAACGTTAATGCTTGTCTTCTCCGTATGTTTGATTTGAGACCGGCATTAAAGTCTCGCTGGGTTAATAAATGAGCCATGGCTACTCGATCATGGTTCTGTTGCTTTCATTTAAAAGGAATGCTCTCGGTACCGGTCATATTGCTCTTGGCTCCCTGTAGCGCCGCGTGTCTGTATTATTGAGTCCAAATAGGCACTTTTTCTCCTTCAGTTTCTTCTCTCATTTCCCTATTCCTTATTAAAACCCCTGTGGTTCAGAGCTCAGGTTCCAAGTGAATCTTAATCAAAGACGGTTTCTGTTTTTGCCAAGACAGAACCCCTGTGGTAAGCTCTTGTGGTCTGTGCAATGCCGGCAAGCTGGCTATTAAGATGATTTTTTTTCTGGGCTGGTGGTGATGAAGGTGTCAAAATAAACACCTTGGAAACACTATCAGCAAAGCTAATCAGTTTGTAATCAGCACTCTTACCATCTGAAGTTGGGGGAATGCATAATTGTTCTATAGAGAACCCTACCCTTTAAAGGTCTATGTTTATAAAAGTTGGTGTGACATTGAACTTCACCAATCCTACCATCACAAGTGTTTACATTAGGCGTATTGGTTATTTGAGCGGATTTTTGTGGAACCAACAAAGTTTTCAAGCAGCCATATTGCAGGCATATATATATAAAACAATGTAATTCAGTGTCATAAGGAACCACTTCTGGCAGGCACTTCTGGTCTCCTTTCATTGCAGCCACAGCCATAGCAGAAGCATCAGCAAACAAACCTTTGGTCAAACTTACTGCAAAAACCTACCACTTTAATTTCTATTGTCCCCTAACTGTCATGGAGAATCCTTTGATTGTCTTCCACTCAGTCATACAACCATGGGTAATTACATAACATTTAGTTTTTATTCCATATTTATCATAATTAATGTTATAGGAAACAATTATTGACATCAATATTCACTATGACTAAAAATTCTTTTTTAAGGCAAGCAAAAGCGATTATTTTATGACTAAAGGACAATTTTCAGGATCAATTGTTTTCCAATAGATGGACAGACAGACAGACAGACAGACAGACAGACAGACAGACAGACAGACAGACAGACAGACAGACAGATTACTTTATTCATCCTAGAGGGGTATTCACATATTACAGCAGCACAATTTACATTGTAGATAGAAAATAATAAATACAAGAAGAAGGAGAAACAGATACAGTGTGATGGTTTGATTGGGTGGTGCTGATACAACAGCAGATTTAAAGTTCATTCATTCATTCATTCATTTTCTCCCGCTTATCCGTAATTCGGGTCGCGGGGGCAGCAGTCCAAGCAGGCCCCCGCCTTCGACTGCTGCCCAATCCTCACAGCACCGTCCCTTACGGTCCCTCCTGCAGGTGGTGAGCCCACGGGAAGAGATTTAAAGTTAATTTAAGTAAAATGGCTCTTTTATAAAGGGATGCTGTTAATGTTTAGGAAGTTTATGAGCTCACTGAGAACCCTTTTTCATCCACCACCTCAAAATTGCCCAATAAGCTTCCCAAGACAGAGCCAGGCTTCATGATCCATGTTGATAAATGTTTGCATTATATGAATATTTTGTGTACACATAATTAGTTGGTCATCGGGGGTCGAAAAAAGGTAATTTACCTGAAGATTCTTTTAGGATCATTAGTTCTTTAAAACAATTGAAAAAAAAAAAAAAACAGTTTAGCAGCATTTACTATAATATATAATATAATATTTTTACAAAGGCTTTATTATACAGTCATGCATTATTTTTTAGACTATCCTGTGGTGTGTGTCATTAACATTCTCTCAGACTTAGACATTTTGTTACTGTAAAGCCCTCCACATTGTGCATTGCATTTACATCACATTATGGCTCCCAGCCTAAAAAGATAAATCTCTTGAAGTTAAAGTAGTTAAAAGCCCCTGTGACACTACATTATGTGCCCAATTATTGTGTTTAGTCATTTACTTTTTTCTGCATGAACTATTCTTCAGTCAAATGCATCATTATAAGAAGGTTTGGTTATGATTAAAGTTTCGACTCCACAAACTGGGTTTCGTTCAAAGTTATGTTCATGTGTGGCCTGCGGACAAATCACGAGCCAGTGCTGGTTCTAAAGGCCAGGATTTGCCTGAAGTCATTTCTTACCCTATGAGAGACACGTGCTTCCTCACGCCAATTTACCCCATTATAAGTCAAAAAGTCTGTGTAGAAATTCACCCCAAAACAATATTTTTCTCAACTTGGATAAAGATGAAGTTGAGGTTCAATAAAAATTCCTCAAGCTGCGAAAACCTAGAAAAAAATATATATATTAAAAGCCAAAAGCAATAAAAGATTGGGCAATTAAAAAATAATACATTGTTATTTATTTATTTTTATTAAATATGTTAATTAATTAATTAATTAATAATTAATTAATTAATTAAGTATTGTATTGTTTTATTATTATAATTTTTCTTTTTTTTTGGGGGGGGTGGGGGGGGGGCACTTTTTTTTTTTAAAGAAAACAAGTCTTAACGTCAGCAAATCACGGTGATGTTAAATTATGACTAGCCCAATTGGAGACACAATCCACCAAAAATCAGAGTAATCTGTATGTTTATGGTTTTCCCCTAAAACTCCTTCGTTCTTTTTTTCTTTCGCAATTTTTTGCGACCTTCTAGTGACTGCTTTTCTCACAGGCTGCATGCTGCGCTATGGTCTGAGCCCCCCTCTCCCCACGCACACGCACACACACACACACACACACACACAGTTTTTCCCTCTTCTCTAGTTTTTCCCCCTCTATCCTTTTTTGTAACCCTACCCTCAGGAGGATGCTGCATCCTGAACATTCCAGAAGAGTGGGGGTTGGGCCAAGCTGAAACAGGAAGTGACCAAATGGACCTCATTTTTCTTTGGTGTGGTGATTTATCTGCTCTACCGCGGCTCGTAATGCAAGTGCTGCACAGTGATCTTTCATAAAACACGCTAATATCTAAAAAGAGCAGATCTACTGTATGGTTATATCGAATCAGGTTTACTCAACCGACAAGGAGCCTTTCGTCTGCGCCTTTTCACAAGGAGCAAATTGGCACCGATATCACAAACGGGAGGATGTAGGCAGTGGTAGGCAGATTTCCTGTAGAACAGAGGGCGGAACTATTTTACCATGCCGTGTGGGAAAGAATTTGATTGCATAATTTGATTACAGAACATTTTTGAATGTACAGCCAATAGTTATAAACCTAACCATCAAATTCCTGCATGAGCCATGAACCATGAGCACAGCCACTCTTTTCCCGCATGTTTGTTTGTTCCCACAGCACAAAGTACATTCTTTAGCTCATTAAAGGACAAATATTTCTCTAATTTAATTAGATCTGGTTTAAATCTGCTCACAGTCATTGGCTTTAGGAAAGGAATGTAATTTGAAGATTAAATCTGGTTTAAATCCCTGGGATCTTCAATGATATACACAAATGTCCAAAATGGCTGTAATGGGAATGGGATTCCTTCTCAATCATGAGCGATACTTGATTGTGTTTTATATCCTAGGGTATAGCAGATAGGTTACATCTGGTTTCATCTGGATCCTGCCACCTCACAAATTTATATCAGATGGATTGGCTGCTTTGGTATAAATAATTGTGTGTTCATGGTGCCCTGTGATAGACCCCTAAAGATGAATGAAATAAGAGTTAAATGTTAAATACGATTACAACTGGCCAATCATATTTGAACTCTATCCAATCACAGAAGGCTGTACTTGCTTACTTTCTTTAACTTTCTCGGTTGCTCAGGCAAAGAGGCCATTCAAGCACATATTTCCTATCTAACTACAGTCAATTTAATTTTGTGATTGATCAGGGTGGGCTTTAATGAACTTGGGACTGGAGAAAGATTGGTACAGCCCACATCAAATTAAAAGTTTTGTAATAGAGGTGTGTAACATTGGAAAAAAAACACATATATCTCTTTCTTTGATTGTGCCGATAATCAGACGATATTTTGCATAATTTAAACATTTTTATTTCTTATATCATACCAGCTCCCTTTTACAATGTTAATAGTATACTAATGAATTGAAACAATATATTGAAAAACAGGTTATTTATTATATAAAACTGAAGCATTCAAGTGAGTGAGAACAGTAAAAATCACTATTCTGCTGTAAAATTGAACTGTGCAGTACAAACAGTGGTGGACGAAGTACACATATCATGTATTTGAGTTAAAGTAGAGAAATGCAATGCAAAATGTTACTCCTGTAAATGTGTCCCTTTACAATTTCACTTGAGTAAAAGTACAAAAGTATTTGCTATCAAATTTACTTAAGTATCCAAAGTAGACTCTTTGCTTATTCAACTCAGTTTATGTGAAAAGACTTTAATGTGACTCTCAGCACAACAATCTATTAATAAAATGATTTAATAAGTCAAACACTGATTAATATTTATTCAAATTATCATGAGCCCAAAACCAAAAACTCACAGGAGTTGTGGAAAGTTAGAATCAGGAATATCTTCCTTAATTTAAGTGTTCTGCTTACTGTTGAACTGTTTTGTTTGACAATTAATGGTATCTACTTCGCATGAACATACAATTTAACAAGTTCAAAACATTGGTGGTTTGCTGGGTGTTTGACCAGTTAAGTTTTTATCCAATCATAAATAAAAAGGAGAAACTGATTTACCAAAATGTAGTTGAGTCAAAAGGATTTTTGACTTTGGTTACTGTACTGAAGTGGCTTTTTCACGTAGCTGAACTTTATTGCATTTTTTTTTACATTTGGGTAGACATTTACTTCACATTTCAATTACATTTACTAACATCCGACCTTTTAAAACCAAACCACCTCCATGCTAGTGATGAAGATCCACGTATAGGAATTAATTCTTGCGTGGATTGTGAGTTTCCGGTGTTTGAAGTTTATTTTAACTTCTGTCAAACTACAGTACACCATGTTCTGCATGTGTAACACTCTGAATTCGTGAACACTCGTGCAGCGTTTTGATTGGTTACTGAAAATAAATGACATGCTTAAAACATCTAAAACAGTCACTTGATAAAGGACTGTAAATTCAGAGTTTATATAGGGTGACTAGTTGTGAGACAGGGATTCACCCTGTAAAGCATGCCACCCTGAACAGTATCAATCAATTAAATGATTTAAAATGTTAAGGGGTATTTAACTTGTCTTTGCATTTCAACCAACTGCAAGTCATCACTCATATATCTCTGGAACATTTCTTAGAAGTTCTAAGGTTCGATTTTGCTTAAACCTGGCCTGGTATCTCTGGGGGGCATTTTATAGACAGCTGTGCAGGCTAGATGTGCCAAGAATGCATTTCGGTCTAACTTGCATGGCAGATTGTGGGTTTGTAGTGGCGTCGAGGCCAGTCTGGGGCTGTCTCCATGCTCACCAAGGCCTGCAGTTGTCAGCCTTCCGCTAACCCCACAGGAACAAAGCCTTCAGTCTGCTAGCACATAGTTATCACATGCATGTTGTGCCAGTTTATAGTGTGACATTCCCAAGTGAGTTATCAAAATGAAAGTTTTTGCTGTTTGAAAGTCTCTATAGCAAAGACCATTTGTTTGCATTCTTTTGTATGGACAATATGTTCGAAAATTGGTATGGGTCTTTTCTTTGAGTTAAGTCCCGATGTGTATGTGCTGTTGATTTACACTGGCCATCTGGTTGGATTGCATTTTTACCACAGATGCTATTCTTTTTGGCTTTGTACGTTGATTTACTCACTCTGTGAATAAGTCCATGTCCTGGTGAAAGTGAGTATTAAATACGAATGATAATGAAAGTGCCTTTTGGAAAGGCCCTATCCATCTTCAGCTATGAATAGAGCCTTCTCGAAAGGTTCAGAAGAAAAATTGCTTGCATCATGTCAGAGGGCTGTAAACAGGCCAGTCTTGGGTAGTTAGCATCTTCTCCACCTCTTCCTGTTTGAAAGCAGATGTGGAAGATAAACCACAGGCGTCCCACAGATGTCCTTCTTCCCTAGATCAGCAAAAAACAATATCAGCCACAAGCAGGAGAATCGGACAAGGAGTCTGGGCTAAAATAAACACTCTAAACCTATATTAGGTTTGGAGACCTGTTCTCAACAAATCTATCCAGTTTAAAAGGTTAAATAATTACATATATTTCAAATGATTTTTTAAATACTTAAAGATTATCTCCTATTCTAACTTCTATTTTCCAGTGAGATTGTCAAAAAGAGGCCAACCGATAGCTGGATTGGCTCGTCCTGGTCGATATTTGATAAATCAACCAATAATTAGTAAAAAGGATACTGGATAAAAAAAACTACAATAACACTCCATGTAAAACAGCCCTGAACATTATAAAAAAATAAAATAAAATTAACTGTACTGAATTATGAAAAAGTGCTAAATTAAATCAATATAAATATATGAATCATAATAAATATTATTATATAAATTATCAAATATAATTAATAAATGTCATGTAGTGCTCTCCTTGCAGCACGCAGTCTGTGATCAGTGATTCGCCTCTAGAAGCCGCTCTCTTAATCACAGCATCAGCCTCTCAAACAAAGGACACAACCCGGAAAAACTATCGGTATGGATTTTTGCTGCAAGTTCCAGCAATCGACTATCGAGCCTCGATTAATCGGCCCACCTTTAATGTCAAATAATAAGAACATTTTCTTAGCTATAAGTAAATTATATATCATATGATTATGTACTTCTTGAATAGTTGTACTTTTATGTAAGAACACAACTGCATTCTGTTTTCTTCTAATAGAAAAGAATTTGAAAGAGTATGATGGCTGTATATTATATAAGAGTATTAAGAATTATTATTGCCCAATGCATGGAAGACTTTGTTTGCTTTCTGACCAAATGGCAATATATGTACAAACCTTCCATGACATTTGCTCATTTTCCATTCATGTAGCATCCACTCACTTTAAGAATCTTTTTTTTTGTAAATTGTAAAAAGAGCTTTTGTTTCGGTAGTGCCTGCCTATCATGACCATAAGGTTTTTTTTTTCTCCTATTTTTTCAGTATCTCGCCATGACCCTGAAAACACCTTTGACTGCAGTTTCATAGAGCCTCCGTCTGCCATCGAGCACCAGACTTCATCCTGGTCATCCCAGGAGTCCTTCTCCTCTTTCGAGACAACCGAAGATGGCCCAGTTTACTGCATACCCAATGAAGGTGAGTTATTGTCAAAACCAGCTGCCTGTTTGCTCGACAGGAAGCAGCAGTTAGGGAGTTGGGGAGTCTCTGAACAATTTTAGTGCTAACCAAGGCTGATGGAAAGCGATTGTGAAAACAGACTCACTGTTGTGGTAATGCCAGGCCTTCAGGCTTGTGCACTGTGTGTGCATTGTGAAAATACAAACAGGAAATGGCCTGAACGGTCGAGTCAGCATTGGGAATGTGGCCAAGTCATGAATCATTTTCTTGTGTAAATAATAGAGCAGGAGGGAGAATAACAATTGATGTTTTTTAAAGCAATTTGGTTCGATGGCAGAAAAATAGACGGAAACAGTTCCCAGGCAATCTTTTTTTTTTTTTTTTTTTTTTTTTTTACAGTAATGCGTGAAAGTTCTCTGGATAGACCCTGATGTTGATAGAGTAGTAAAAAATGCAGAGATTGAGGCTTTTTCTTTTTGTTTAACCATTTATTTCTTATGTTTCATTTAGATACCATGAATGAAGGCAATGCAAAACCAAGCCCCAGTGCCACAACAGAGAATCTAATGGCTGTTAATGAAGATGATGCTGGAGAATATACCTCCCTTAAGGAGACAAGATCAACAACAAAACCTGTCAACGATGGCAGTGAGCAGCCACTGCTGAAATCAGACAGTGAAGGCTCCACAAGTGGGTCGGAATCAGCAATGGGAGCTCTTTATGCCCGAATTGCCCGCCTCTCTAAAAACTCCAAAGAAGAAGAGGACAGCGGCACATTTGAGATCAAACCCTGTGATAAGACAACATCTTCTGAGAAGGCCAAACCTCGGCCTCCGGACCCTTCAACCAAACCAAAGGTGTCTTGGATCCATGGAACTTCTGGAGTCAGCCAAACAGAAAAGGGACAGGCACCGTCCCCACCAAAAGAAAAGAAAAGAACCACAACAGAAGAGAAGCAGCGATCAAAGGAGAAGTCACGCAAGAAAAGTGAGCAGAGTAATCATGATAGCAAGGGTGATGGGAATGATTCTCCAAGCAAAACCAAAGCCCACAAAGTTTCTGACCCCATCGAGCACATCAATGGCGCTGTCCAGAATGCATTAAAGAAAATCGGAAACTTCCACTCAGATAGGAAAAGTAGTGACACTACCAAAGAGCCACGCATGAGTCCAAATATCATGCATCCTCATATAAACTCAGAGGCGGCCACACTTCTTGCTGCCCAGCTCAAAGAAAAGACCCAGAGCCTGAATCGCAACGAAGGCCTGTCGGTTGGAATCAAATCAAACGGGGTTTATACCCCTCAGGCCAACAGGGAGAAGCCCACGCCACCCCAGAAGGCCAAGCGATCAGTGACTGGAGCCAACAAACAACTTCTACCAACTTCCAATAACCTTCAGAAGATGATTTCCCCTGTAACAGACTCCACCAACCCTGAGCCTCAAAGCCCAGAAATGCAGGCCATAAATGGGAGCCAGATAGGAAATGCAGGAGATGCCACACCGAAGAAAACACCTATTAAAAAACCACCTAGAAAGAAAGGCAAAGAGGCAGTGTCAGAGACAGAACCTAAGACCACTCCAAAGACAGCTATTATGCCACCTCAGATTGTCAAATAGACAGGTGATTCAGAAATACCTGGGCTGACCATGCAGTGCTTGCCTATAATGAATGAAGCCTCTGATAGAAACGTTCCTGTCTCATATTCATGATAAACAAACTGTTGAATAGCTTTAAAAAGGAATTGCTGCGTCCTGGGTGTAATGTTCTGCAAGATGTGTAGTTCTTTAATCTCTTGATGTCCAGGACTATCTTGGGGAAGGAAGAGTCACTGGTTACCAAATTGCCTTGAAAGAAATAGTTGTACCGCTTGTACAGTTTTCAACAACATTTTGAGTTGTATAGGAGGTGAGATTTTATTTTAGCGGTTTTTATACATGTGCAAGTCTGCTTTTACCAAACAGATTTTTATATCGAACCATGCTCTTTTTTCACAACATTATGCCTTTTAGAAGCAATAATATTATTCAGAGTATGACCAAAGGTAGTACTTTGCATATGCAGATATAATGGTACTATCACTATCACACTCATAGCGGTGGGCAAGCCACATTCATCCTATAAGGGTTCTGTGTTGATGTCACCACATTTCTCACACCAAAGATGAAATGATATCAGGTGAAACTTGACCAAAGACACCAAAAACATATGCTAAAGATCTTGTTGCAGCTAAAAATTTTGTTTCCATGTTGTACTGTGGCAAAAACGAGACGTTCTAGCAAACAGTGGGGAGTATATAAAATGGCATGTTTGAGGAACTATTAATACCTTAATGCTGCTGTTAAGGAACATAGACCGTTATTTTATTAGCTTTGCTCACTCTTCTGTTAATATTTGAATTGCTTATACTTTGAAGGACCTCGAGGGGGAATAAGCTACAGCCCCTAGGTCAGATGTCTAGGTCAGACTATTTGTGGTGTTTCAGTTGTAAAGGAATCAAAAGCAGCATAGAGCTAAATGTTAGTTTTTTTTTATTTTTTGGCCTCAGCTCCAGTCACAGCATGTGGACAACAGACCACGGACTGGCGAGAGATTGATAGATGGGTTCGTGTTACAGTTACACAAACAAGTCTGGTGCTATGTTTGTGGGCGAACCACCAGAAAGAGGATTAACAGGCAAAAAAAAATGAGCTAGTGATTATTTACTGTAAAGTTTTTAGTTGCGTGTGGCTGTTCCTTGGGGTCCACATTGTTCCTCGACTGATTCCCAGGACTGTCGAGCTCTTTACCAACAAGTGCAGCTTACTACGTTTTAATGGATATGTAATACATAGTACATTGACAAATGCATTTACTTCTTATTACACATCCAAAAATTCACTTATGGATTGTGTATAAAGTAGTGAACAGTGTTATATGCCAGTATCTTTAGTTCTCATATATATATATATATATATATATATATATATATATATATATATATATATATATACACACATACATACACACACACACACACACACACACACACACACACACACACACACACACACACACACACAGGTAATCCCCGACTACCTACTATTTTTTTTTTTTCTTTTTTTTTTTCTTGTATCATCATTTGAAAATCCCAAATAATATTAGTCGAACCGTGTAACTCGGGCACTATGTATATATATATATATATATATATATATATATATATATATATATATACACACACACACACACACACACACACACACACACACACATATACATATACACACACCAATTGTTGTATAAGCATCATCTATTCAGGGTCAAAACTGTAGTTTTATTCAATCAGTTAATGTTTTTTGTTAATAATAATAATAATAATAATAAAAAATATTTTCTATTAAGTATTTATGTGCTGTAAAAAAAAAAATAACTATGTTTATTTGGTATGATTCTGACTAATGCTGGTACTGTTACCACCCTGAACATGATTTTCATATAACAATTTATTATTCCTATTCCTAAACTGTACCACAGTAAACACCAGATTTTTTTTTTTTTTTCAGATTTATGAAAGTATATTACACATCATGCTATTTATCCTGGAGACTCCTTCAACAATATTAATTAGGATAATAATAATAATAATAATAATAATAATAATAATAATAATAATAACAGACATACTGGTCATACTGATTTTATTTATAATTGATTAAATAAAACGGTTTCTTCAGTTTGAATAAAGCAATTAAAGCTTTTCTTATCAATCCTTGAAAAATGAAGCAAATACATTATAGATTTATTTAAATATTTCACAACCTTTTGCCTTAAAGCACTTGTAGGTTATTCTCGGATCAGACTAGGAGTAAAATGATCTAAGAGACGATGGTGGCAGAAAGAAGCATTTTGTAAAACTGGACAGTTGTGGAGTTTTATATGTAAATGTATAGGCTCTGGATGTCGTGTTGGATGTGTAATGAATTCAAAACAATATTATTGAAATTTGATGTACAGTAAGGATTGTTTTTTTTTAATACTGTCAATCATTCTATTAAATGGTACAACAAATTTCTCTTTCTTATAATGGTTATTTTTCTACATTGCAAGGTATTGTATAATAATATTGATATCTATGTTTGTAAGCTGTGCTTATATAACGTATATAATATTTTGCTCTCTTTTTATTTTTGTTTCGTGTCAAATGAACTGGCTTTCAAATTTGATACTGTTCTTTTGTAACCGCTTTTTATTTTGTTAACATTCAAGCATCAGGTACAAACATATACGTCTGAAATTCTACTTGGAATGTGTTGTTTCATCTTTTTTCTCTGTGGATGGTATTATTTTAAACGTTAAATCATATGATGCAGAGGCCGGTGAAAGATCAGCTCCATTTACGCTTCAAACCCGAGGTCCAGTGATCGATGACAAAGAACGCATTTTTATGTCTTTTGCACAGAAAATGTTCCAGCTGCAGTAATAAGCCTGAGATGTGTGTCAGAACTGCTTTTCCGCTCGGACCGTGGCCTCGTCAAAGCGTGACCCCCGAATCGCTCGGGAGCTCTCACTTCGTTTGTGTTTGTTTTCATGTTGTTAACGTGTGCTTGTTTAGTTACCTTGTGTTGAAATAAAACCTGTAGCTCCTGAACATGAAGGATTTGCCTGAAAAAAATCAGACTCGTTTTATTTATTGTTGTCATCAAACCTTTCCGCCATATGGCCTGAAAAGTACAATTTGATTGAGTTTGGGGGGTTAGAAGAACAGATGTTGCCACAAAACAGCTTTACAGCAGTCCAGATGTGGATTTTTATCCATTATGAGCAAGCCAGAGGCAGAAAAAGCAAGAAACAAGTTTCTGAGATGAGAAAAATAAACATGGAGCCCATTCTTATCTAGGTGACACCATATAGTGTGAGCACAAAGGACCATTAAGGGCCTTTGCTCAAGGGCCCAAGAGTGGCAGCTCGGCAATACTGGGGTTCAAACCCCTGACCTTCTGATCAGTAACCAAGAGCTCCTGCTTCTCCCACAATAATTGTAAATCATTACTGTACACAGGTTTAGAAGAGTAAAAACGAGCAGTACTAAGTGTGTTAAAAGGATGTGTAGG
Source organism: Silurus aristotelis (assembly GCF_946808225.1). Classification (NCBI taxonomy): domain Eukaryota; kingdom Metazoa; phylum Chordata; class Actinopteri; order Siluriformes; family Siluridae; genus Silurus; species Silurus aristotelis. The sequence continues at coordinate 16,185,176 of NC_139596.1, read as the reverse complement.
TCTACAATATCCACTTGAATTATATGGAGATTGGACTATCCTTAGCATAAGAAAATTAAGTGAAAATGTGTCAGGATCTGGTGCAGGATTCCGTCGTATTACTTTGAATGGTGTTTTTTCTTCCAGATGGTTCTTTGAATTGGTTAATGGCTGCCCTCCTAAGATCCGAGCATTCAGCTACACAATGAAGCTTTGTTCAGGTTGTAGCAGTGTCCTAAAACATAACAGAAAGATTCTGTACCTGAAGTTTTTTCTGTAGCAGCAGAGCTTCCTTCTAAGCTAGCTAGCTAACTCAGATAATGTTATAAATATAATAAACAAGATAACTTTGTTATACAGAAATAAATTTGACAGGATTGTTTCATATCAAATACAGAAATAGAAAATTTAATACTGAAAAACTAGCTTGATCGTTTGCACTTAGCTAGCTCATGTGCTAACTTAGCTTGTGTTAATGAACCAATTTGTGGTTGTCATGCTATATCTTGACAAGTTTACATTTGGAATTTATGTATTAACAACCGAATTAATGAAGGTTAAGCTGAACTTAAATGAACTCAAAAAAAGCTTATTACTGTATTGTTTATCTGAGACAAAAGAGTTAGCTACTTTACTAGCTGTTAAGCATCCTTTTGATTTTTTTGTTGTTTTTTGGAAAAACATGGAGTGGTTTTAAAGTTTGCAATGTACAAGGACAGATTTTGGCAATGCTAAATGTGCGAATCTGTAGACATTCTAGTTATTTTTTGATTATACAAAACAAACACTTAAATGTTGTGAGGTAAAACATTTCTTTCTGGGTTAGCAACATTAGCCTAGGAGTGCCATGTTCACAAGAAGATGGTATAATTTTTTTTCAAAAATATACTGACTGAATTAAAACATTCTTCTGTGCTATTGTCATCTCCGCTCTTTATTCAATAAAAACACAAATTTTTAAACATTTAATTACCGAACTGTTTAATGTTTAGGAAATACACCTTGACAAATTTGCGGTAGTTCTTTACAATCGATGAAAAGACCCAGTCCTTTGACTTGACTTTGTCTGCACCTTGACTCCCCCACCTCTCTCCCACTTTTCTTCATGCAGTAATGGATACTTTATGGTTTTCCGCTGACTCCTGGCTGCCTTGTACGAGGCGAGGGTCCACTAGAGTGATGGCAGTGATCACACGCTCGCATTCTCGCCAGAGTTTGGAGGAGCCTGAGGAGCCGGCTGGCAAAAAACGCAGCCGAGACACAACAGGCTCTTTCATGCAGGAACAGTCGGGAGTCTGTGTGAAAGGGGCCCAGAAGTTAAAGCATCATGTGCTGCGTATTTGCCCTTGTTTTTCTTACCTTCTTAAAAGGCAAGGGATTGGGGGCTAGGGCCTAGGGAAGGAATGGTATGGCATCATGAGAAGAAGGTTTTTGGGGAAGGACAGGTGGGTCCAGGTGACCACGGATTAGAACCAGAGCAGTGGGCATAGACTTGCTACTTCCACCACTGACGATACCACTGTCGAGTGTGTGCGACAGACTAAACAAAAGCCAAGAAGTCATGACCGTGCAGATCTGCTCACGAGTTAACCAGATTTCAGAGTGCAAACATTTTCTCATACGAGGGCGGAAAACTTTTCCCATAACACAGCCGTCTTCATTATGTCAGCAAGTCTCCGTTGCAGTTTAGAGTCATATGAAGTGCTAGGTAAACATTATGATAAAAAGATTCAGCGTGTGTACTCTCAGGAGTGAAGCGTTTTTTTTTTTTCTTAGCATCTCGTTCAGAAGGATTTTCTCTCGAGTACTGAGCGTGTTTGCATGAAGCGGCCACACATGGAGGATGTGGAGTGCTAACATGACATACTGAATGCACGTCGAGCTCCAGTCGGCCCCCACAACCCCAAACCCCAAATCTATTCACAACCCGGACCGTTGTTATGGCGACAGGACCAGATTGCTTTCACATCTGGTAGCGATTTCAGGCTGTGAGGAGAAAAAAAATGCAGCAGAAGAAAGAAATTTATGAGTGAAGGGGAAAAAAGACAAATATTTTCTGCAATGCAAAGCAGAAAGGAGCCTAGGCTCGAATTACACTTTAAAGGGGTTTGATTTTATAATTTTTTTTAAAAGACGAGTCAGTAGCGACGTGTGATGTTTTGCTACGTTGGCGTGCAGCAGGAGATAACATGCTAAAGAACAAAAAGCAGAAAGCCTGATATTAAACAGTTTGTAAAGCAGATTCAAAGTTTCCTCCTCCATGCAGAAAGCATGATTTTGGCTCTGCAGAGAGACAGGAAGAAGCAACTGCCAACATTTTTGGCACATGTCATAAGGGTTCTGCTCCACTGAAGTCGATCTTATATCGAACTTAGGTCTTTCTTTACAGCTGGCACAAAGCAGCGGACGTGTCACCCGTGAGAGGAAAAGCGATGTTAGTGAAAATGCGTTCGGCCCTATCGTGGGCCTCCAGTCACAAAACGCTGAACTCAGCACTTTACCAGGCAGAACCACAAGAGTGAGTGTGTGTGTGTGTGTGTGCGCAATGTATTATTTCCAGCAAAATAGACCTTGCACTGTGATTTAAAATGTAGTGATTTAGCCTAAAATACATTCGAATTAACCAGGAAACAATGGAAGCCAATGGAAGCTTTGGTTTTGGTTTTCTCCTCATTAAAAATGTCGCACTCTGGCAAGGATTGTTAAAAAAAATTACATAATGCATAAAAACACAAAGTACAAGAATCTTGATTAGGTGCATAAATAATGTATAACATTCGCGTTATATCACGTTGGTTATAAGATAAGATAAGATATACCTATACCAGCAGCAAGAAAAAAAATAACGCAAATATATAAAAGAATAGACACATACTATAGTATACAGTATATACACAAAACAATGTATAAATACAAATAATGAAAAAATAAATTTTTAATTCAATAAAAAATGCGCAAACCAATGTAATATAACGCAAATGTTTTACATTATTCATGCATTTTATGTAGACATTGTTTAAAGCAGCAGTGTTGTGGAAAATGTTTAATAGAGCTACACCTTGCTTCAGAAAAGCAAGGTGTGGACACCTGACCAAGATTTGTATGTGCTCTTTGAACATCACCCTGACCATTTGAACATCCCATTTCACATTTAGTCCCCATTTGCTGTTATGATAACCTCCACTCTTGTCACTCTTGTCTAGGAAGATGTCACCTAGATTTTGGAGTTTGTGATTTGTCTGAAATTCATTCAGCCACAAAGGTGTAAAGTCAGATATTGATGTAGGTGAGTTGAGGAGGACTGGGGTGCCATCAGCGTTCACAATCATCCCAAAGATATTCAATAGGGTTGAGATCAGCAGGCGAAGGACATCTTCATTTTTCAACCCATGTAAAGCATATCTTCAGTGTCATGCTGGAGTAGGTTTGTGGTAACAGTTTGGAGAAGAACCACGTATGGCTAGAAATGTCAAACACACAATACTTTTGTCCATATGGTGTAAATTTAGGGATGTTATTTTCATGATATCTACAGTATGAACACTCTTTTTTTGCTCTATTTTTGTTTAAGGATGAATATAATAAAAACACAGAATCTAAAACAAAAAAAACCAAGTATGATTCCATTCTTTGAATGACAAAAAAAATATTGTGATCGTTGAGATCTGTCGAGAAATGTAGCTTTGTTTATCTTAAAAGCAAATACTTAGTATAATGATAGTTGAGGTATAATAATCCCGCTTAACCATTTTAAAGACTTTGAGTAAAAAAAAATAGTTTCTTGAAATAAGGTAATTATACTGATTATAGAATCAGTTTGAGTGCAGATCAAGAAAGGTTGAGGCACAACATTGTCAGCACATTGTGGTCCAGGATGACATGTTTGTGTGACATCTGCAAGACACCTAATCTGAAAATAGATACACATAGAAACCGCATGACTCCTTGACATGATGCACATATCAGTTTTATTTAGTCTAAATAGAAAATAAGTACAACCATATAAAATAATTTTGTATAAACACAAGTCAGTTCTTATCCAATTCATATTGATAGCTGTTATTATTATTATTATTATTATTATTGCTGTTGTTGAGGTTTTTGTTGGGAGTGACGAGGATGGACAGGATTAGAAATAAGTTTATTAGAGGGACCGCACATGTAGGATGTTTTGGAGACGAAGTGAGGAAGGTGAGATTGAGATGGTTTGGACATGTGCAGAGGAGGGACATGTGGTATATCGGTAGGAGAATGCTGAGGATGGAGACACCAGGAAGGAGGAAAAGATGAAGGCCAAGGAGGAGGTTTATGGATGTGGTGAGGGAAGACATGCAGGTAGTTGGGATGAAAGAGGCAGATGTAGAGGACAGGGGGGTATGTAGACGGATGATCCGCTGTGGAGACCTCTAATGGGAGCAGCCGAAAGAAGAAGAAGATTGCTGTTGTTAATATTATTATTATGACAATAGCTAGAAAATAATAACTATTATTTCTATCTATCCATCCATCCATCCACCCATCCATTCATCCATTCATTCATCCATCCATCCATCCATCCACCCATTTATTTATTTATTGGTTTCTTTCATTCTTGTCTGATACATGACTGCAACCAGAGGTGGCAAAAGTACACACATCCTTCACTCTAGTAGAAGTAGAGTAGTGGTCCTCAACCACCTCAAAGCCTATCTGCAACTACAGTCTGTCCTCCAGTCTTACCCTCAGCACCAAGGTTCCTCAGGGATGTGTATTGTCCCCTTTTCTATACTCCCATTTCACCAATGACTGCAGCTGCACTGCTTCGGACTGTAAAGGCCTTCAGACGGTGGTCAAAACTGCCCAACGAATCATCGGCACTCAGCTTCCCACCTTGGAGAACATTTACAATAAACTCTGTGTTCAAAGGGCGAGGGGCATCATCAAAGATACCTCTCACCCCAACCATGGACTATTCACCCTTCTTCCATCGGGTAGACGCTACAGCTGATTTAATACTGCATTGTCACTTCCTGTGTATTTTGCACTGCTTATCCACTACACATTTCTTTACGCACCATCCATAACTCACATTTGCACTACTGTACATTCCACCCATATTTATACTGTGTATACTGTATCATACATACTGTACATTCATACTTTTACATAACTATATCATGTCATTTAAGTATATTATCTTCTGACGTTTATCTATGCATAATCTTTGCACAGTGTATTATATATTACTATATATACCATATATTATTACCTACTTCACCTTCTGTACATTATTCACCCTCATCCCTGTATATATGGACCTTATACCTTATTTATTGTTATCTATTGTAAATAGGCAACTAATGCACTTCTGGTTAGATGCTAACTGAATTTTATTGGCTCTATACATGTACCTTGCATAATGACAAGAAAGTTTAATATAATCAAAGAAGAAGTGCAGATACTGATTTTTTTAAAAGACTCTGGTAAAAGTTGAAGTACTGACAACTTTTTACTTAAGTCTATGTCAAAACCCAGACTTATTTATTTTAACATGAGTGAAAAAGTGTAGTCATTACTAATACCTGTTTTAGTGTCACGCTGGTAACTGGACCTCACATCATAATGATAAATTGTTATCTAATGAACGTATCCAGGCTGAAACACCACCATATAGAACACAAGCAGAGAAAAGATGATGATGATCAGGAAGGTTCACAGTCATGTTAACATCGCTGACTCCCTCTGTCTCATCCACGTTAACCCCAAACTGTACTTCTTGTTGCCTTCTGCCTTGTTTATTATGAGCTTTGTAAACTAGACTACGACCGTGGTGTGTGTGACAGGATATGACAGGATATTACAGGAAATAGGTTAATGGGCTGAAAACAGAGCACAGTCAAAAGAAATGTCATCACATATATTAAAACTGTCAAAAAAATGAAAATGTATTTAGTAAAAAGTACATATATTTGTGTAAAAAAATTTATTGAGTAAAAGTAAAAAAAAGGTCTGAAAAATAAATAGTGAAGAAAAATACTAATACTAGAAAATTCTAAGTATTTAAGTATCAAAGTATTTGTACTGCATTACTTCCCACCTCTGACTGCAAGAATAAAAAACATTTTTTTTTCTCTCTCTCTCTCTCTCTCTCTCTCTCTCTCTCTCTCTCTCTCTCTCTCTCTCTCTCTCTGTCTCTCTCTCTCTCTCTCTTTCTCTCTAAAGTGTGAGAAATTAAGAATATTTGCAAACAGCTGTCTGCCTCCTTTCCGTCACTGCTCTCTTTTTCTCTTTTGTCAGCATAATTTGTGCCGAGTTTATTAAAGAGGATCTGGCTGTAACGGAAAACAGGCCTTCATCCGTCTCTCTCTCTCTCTCTCTCTCTCTCTCTCTCTCTCTCTCTCTCTCTCTCTCTCTCTCTCTCTCTCTCTCTCTCTCTCTCTCTCTCCTTGTCTCTCACTTTCTGTTTTTCCCTCCCTCTCTCTCTGTCTCTCCACAGAGGAAGTTGTGTGGCCAGTGTAGGTTTCAGGTTTCAGAGTCTAACAGGGAAGCCAGATTTTTTTTTCTTAACGCCTGTGTTTTAAAAAGTCACAAAGAAGAGTGTGTGTACTGTTTGTACAAACATAGAACAAAAGAAAAATCTCTATGAAGAAACATTTCTCTTTTAATACACACTTCGTCCTACAGGGTCGTCCTGCATGGACCTGGTGCAAATCCTGGTGTGTGTGTGTGTGTGTGTGTGTGTGTGTGTGTGTGACCTGGACCACCTGTGACACTGCAGCTCAAAATACGCTGATGATTAATTAGATGGTTGGGTTTGAATTGGGACAACCTGAGAATCTGTGCAGAGAAAAAGAATTGGGTCATTATGAAACTTTTTCTTCTGTGTGTGTGTGTGTGTGTGTGTGTGTGTGTGTGTGTGTGTGTGTGTGTGTGTGTGTGTGTTTTTCTGTCTCTCTTCATCCCTCCCACTTTCTTTTCTTGGCACTTGCACTGTTCGAGCATGCATGTGTTTTTCATTATCAGGGTGAGATTAGAGCTGTAGTGTTGCTGCTGTAGTCGGCTCTCTCTATATCACCTCTGATGTGGTCACCTCTGGACCTTAGTGTGTGTGTGTGGTGGAACTCTAACCAGGGTACATCCGATCCCCAGTGTGGTGATGTCATTAGCTCGAAATTTGTAAACACGATTCCTTTTTCGCCTTTTTTCTTTCTCTATTCGCTCTTTCTCTCTTTTTTTTTCCGTCTTTCGCTCTGGAGTTTCAGGTGTAGCACCGAGGAAAATACGAGGTGCGACTCTACGATCTAAGTGAGAAATAATATGTACGAGGAAAAGGAAATTAGCCCTCGGATCCCTTATCTAATACTTCAACTGCAAACTTTGGTGCATACTTCCTATCCAAAAACGGCAGGATCTGATCCAAGTATATGTGTATATGAGCAGCTGAAGGTTAAAGGTCTTGCCCAAGGGTCCCACTGAGGCTCTCAGGTTCCAAAAAATAGAGTGAATACTGTGGAATTCTGCTCTTTTTTTCTTCTTTTAATCCATAAAAAGGCTCTCATGCCTTTTAACAACCTGCAAGGGTCCAGTTTTCAGCTGTTTTGGAGCGTTTCAAAAGATCAGAAATGATTTCTCAAAACTACTTGTTCAACCTCCACATCATGTAGTCACAATCGCATAAAAGCGATTTCTCGTTGCTTTGAACAGATTGCGAATACTTTGGAACATTAATTTGTATCAATTGTCTGCTTGTTTTTCATGTTGATCAAAATATATTATATTGGTTCTTACCTAAATAGTATCAACCCCAAAAACATCTAGGCATCAGTTCATTAAATGCATTAAATGTCATTAAATGCAAAAAAAAGTGCCAAGTCTTATTTACATTTCTATTCAACTTTTTTGTTTTTTGTTTTTGCAAAAGAATCTTGAATTGATAAATTGTGCATATGAATGTCCATGGCCACTCCGGTGCTCATGGTAGTTCTCTCTCTCCAGTGTTTTGTATTGTTTTTAGATTTAAAATCACGCTTGTGATGGCACCCAAATGAGGATGGGTTCCTCTTTTGAGTCTGGTTCCTCTAAAGGTTTCTTCCTCATATCATCTAGGGAATTTTTCTTTGCCACAGGCTGCTCATCAGGGATTAATACACATAATTACAATTTCAATCAATATCCCACTGTCATATTTTCAACATGAATAAACATTTTGACGATCGTGTTTGTAATCGATGACATAACGACTCTGATGACGCAATGAGATGTTCACTGACGCCAATAATTAATAACTATTTAGTGTGTGGTGCTGTTTGTACAAATTGTTTTGAGAAATGCACTTATTGGTTTGCAAATATTAAGGATAATTTGAGAAAGGCTTCTAAGCAACTAAGAACAAATTTAATTGGCGAGCAAATATAGACAGAGCAAAACACAGAATTTCAATTTCTGAAAATGGCTGAACAATCAGGAAACCAATGAACACTAGTACAATAAAAGTGTAAATCCTGTCTGATCTCTTGCAATCAACATCCCACATACAGTAATATGTACATTTGTAATGTGGAAATTTATAGATGCCATACAGAAGAAATTCAGCTTTGTGCATTTTCAGTCATTGAAATCCAAACCATAAAGTAGTTTACCTCAGAAAATACTGAAATACTGAAGGACTTGTCATTCTGATAGCAATGAAATGTTCACTGAAACAAACAATTACTTTTGAAAGATTTGAAGGAAAGAATTTTGAGAGAAGTACAGGCTAGCAATGCAAAACATTAAGAATGATTGGAGAAATGATGCAAAGCCACTGAGAAATCTGTATAATGTTAAACATTGGAATTGATCAGAGTTTAAAGTCATAGTTCACAATTATTTAAGAAGATGCAGCCATAACCTAATTTGACAACCTATTAACCCCAAATGGAAAAAAAAGCATTTAAAATAAATTGTGAAGAAATAAAATAGAACCTGAGCATGAAGCATAACATAACATAACATGGATGACAACAGTAAAGAACATTGAAGAGAGCTGAAGAGTGCAGTGAATCAGGTATGCTTTTATTGTAAAGTAATACATGTGATTTTGATTTGTGTGAATCTATCTATCTATCTATCTATCTATCTATCTATCTATCTATCTATCTATCTATCTATCTATCTATCTATCTATCTATCTATCTATCTATCTACATATATATATATATATATATATATGTATATTTGTTATATACATAACAAAAAAGTGTGCATCAAAGTAGGCATCAAGAGAATGGCAAGAGTGTGCAAAGCAGTAATCAAAGCAAAAGGTGGCTACTTTGAAGAACCTAGAATATGACATTTTTCAATTGTTTCACACTTTTTTGTTATGTATATAATTCCATATATAATTCCACATGTGTTAATTCATAGTTTTGATGCCTTCAGTGTGAATGTACAATTTTCATAGTCATGAAATAAAGAAAACTCTTTGAATGAGAAGGTGTGTCCAAACTTTTGGTCTGTACTGTATATATATATATATATATATATATATATATATATATATATATATATATATATATATATATATATATATATATATATATATATATGTCATTCTACATATATATTGTGATTATATGCATAAGTAAGTAAGTAGTAGCTCAGTGGATAGTGATCAGGTTCAAGCCCCAACTTACATGTGGGGCCCTTGAGTAAGGCCCTTAACCCTTTTTGTTCCAGGTGCGCTGTATCATGGCGGATCCTGTGCTCTGATCCCAGCTTCCTAACATTGCTGGAATGTGTAAAGAAGGGATTTCACCTTTCATAAAAAATTCACCTTTTTTTTACCTTTTTTTAGGCTTTCAAGGTTTCTCCCTCATGTCATTGCAGACGAGTTTGTTCTATGCCACGGTATTTTGCTCATTAGAGATCAAATTACAAAGGAAACTTTTATAAATTAAAGTAATAATAATTCAATTTCATTTAAATGTAACTTTCCCACTGTTTCCACGATCTCACACTGGAGACTCTTTCATGTAGCATTTATGTTAAATCTCCCCACGGAAAAAACGGCATCATTTTAACGACTGTATATAAAAAATTTTAACCTTATTGTGAAAAAAAGCTGCTGTTATAAAAAATTTATCAACACCTATCAGCCAATCAGAATCGAGAATACAATTGTTCAAATATAAATGGTTATTTCTCCATTTCGGAATAAACAACTACAGTTTCTTTACTGAAAGTATAAGATGTGGTAATAAGATAAGACTGTGTGTGTGTGTGTGTGTGTGTGTGTGTGTGTGTGTGTGTGTGTGTGTGTGTGTGTGTGTGTGTGTGTGTGTGTGTGTTAATGAGCACCCTGGGGGACTCGAGTTGCAGGATCAAACAGCTTTCATTATTTAAAGGAGGAAGCTGCACCTAAATGCTGAGTTTGAAGAAAACAAAAAAAAAATGATGAAGATGAAAAAGTGGATGAGAGCATGCAGGCTTTTACTTCCTTAATATCCATGCCACGGAAGAGCACATTTAAAACAGGGACAGGGTTATAGTGTGTGTTTACGTGTGTTTATGTGTGTGTGTGTGTGTGTGTGTGTGTGTGTGTGTGCGCTAGGATGTCCCACTGTTAAACCAGAAAAGGATAGACAGGATGAGCTTCCTAAACGTTCTGATTGATCGTAATCCAGGCGTGAGTCACTCAACAGGGATGAAGGGATGTTAGGAATCGGAGGTGTGAGACATCAGGAATGAATATCAGGAACATGAGAGGAACCTGCACAAGCCACATGTGAAACAATGTGAATTCATTTCACAGATGTGACTATAATTCTTGCATAAGACTGAAATGTTCCTGCTCATGCACACGGAGTCCTCTCATCTTTCCTCACACTTATTTATCTGTCTGTCTCTCTCTGTCTCTCTCTCTGTCTCGCTTTTCAGACTTTGGACAGAACCTCAGACAGTGATACAGAGAAAGAAAGAGAGAATGAAAGAGAGTAAGAAAGAGAGAGGACAGGACAGAAGAGGACAGTGAGAGATTGGTATAGTAGGAAAATGAGAAAGAAGAAGAGAAAAAAGAGTGTGATGGATAGAGTAAGGACAGGGGATGAAAGTGGTAGAGAGAGATAAGGAAGCAAGAAAGACAGGGAGTTTGTGAGGAAAAACAGGGAACTAGAAAATGGTAGAAAAGAGAAATATTTATAGAAATGTAGAGAGAGGCATGAACCTTGTGGAGGAAGGAAGGAGACTTAAGGGCAGCTGGAGGGATAAACAGAGAGGAAGAGAGAAGAATTAAAATTGAGGTAGACAAAGTGAAGAAGACGGAGAAGAAATAGCAACAAAATAGAGGAGGGATATAAATATAAAAAAATAATCGAGGGAGAGAGAAATAAAAGAGAAAGATTAGAGAGAAGTTGAAGGAGGGATAGTTTGTTGAGGAAGAGCATGAAACGGAGAAAGGTAGGAAGAAAAAAAGAGAAAGAAAGGCACAGAAGGAAAGAGAGACTGAGGGGGAGAAAGAGCTAAAATTAGAGGTAAAAACAAGAGATAATAAAGAGGAGGATAAGTTCGAGAAAAAGGTTCAGAAGCCAATATAAAGAGAGAGAGAGAGAGAGAGAGAGAGAGAGAGAGAGAGAGAGAGAGAGAGAGAGAGAGAGAACAAATAAGGAGTGACATGAGATGAGCACGGAGGAAAAAATGGAAGCTGAAGGAGGAGGCAGTGGAGAGATAAATATTAAATAGGAATAGTATGGTATGGTATACATGGTATAGTAAACTTACATTCAGCATTCCTTAGGACAGTGGTTTCCTTTTACTTCTTATCTGTGTGTAACAGGAAACACAGCGCCATCTGCTGGCTGTATAATAGTAACGCACCTCAGGTAAACGTAACCTCAGTGTTGATTGTACTTAAATAAAACCTATAAAATACATACAATGATCTTAGTTTGTTTAATTCAAACAAATTACTCTCTACAGCTACAATACTTACTTTTTTAAATTTCCATTCCAGCTGATAATGTTATAGAAAATCTATGATGTCCATTTATAATATAATATAATATATAATAGAATATATAATTTAAAATAGAATATAATATACTATAATATAATATAATATTATATTATATTATATTATATTTTATTATATTATATTATTTTTTATTATATTATATCTTTTATTACGTCAAAATGCACAAGAGGGTATGAGGGTTCCATTCTTCTGCAATTTTTTTTGTTGTTATTTATTGTAGTAAAATTTTTATCACAATCACTGACTTACATTTCAACATATTTTTTGTACAAAAATATGTAATAAATTATTCCCAATACTCTATTCTTATCATTTTTTAGTGTTATACTCAGCAGCAACTGTGCACCTGAGAGAAAGTCACGGTTAGAGATTCTATCCAAATCAGAATTTACCCGTTACATAAAATATTGCTGTAAAACCAACAGAAATGAAAAGCGCTGGCTCTTGGTAAATTCAAATCCATGTTACTTAAAGCTGTTGATTTGACCAATTATATCCATCAACAAGGCGTCGAGTCACGTCAGAATTTTCACGTACTTTGTATAGACAGATGGTTCCTATAGCTGTGGCATCATAATGATAGTATTAAGAGGTAGATTGGTTGAGGTAGGACACCACTGTAGGTGTGAAATGCATGGCCTGCCACTGCTTTAAAGAGTGAGAAGTTGAGTTCTGTTGCTTTTCCCAAACGTAAGTAGTAAATGGGAACAAAAAAAAACATTGAAGTAAATAATCTACAGAATTCTAATTTTTTTGTTGGCCTCCGAAGTCCTGCTTTTTATTAATGTCAAGTGTATTGAACTTAATACATAAACCAAATACGACGGAGGTCTTTTTCAAACCTTGTATATTAAAATGTCTCCTTCTGTACCACCAGAAATCTCCATTAAAGCCTAGCTTTTTGCATTCCAGTTGCATTCTGATGTTTGTTTAGCCCTTTGTGTGTTTCACATCAGTCTCTGTTAAAACAACACCACTGAACAAAATACTTAAAAAAAAAAAATCCTCATGCTCTGACAGAGACGTGTAAATTCACTGAACTGTAAACAGTCTCGGGTTTTGGGGGTCATGACTGCTGACTTATTCAAAAGCAGTACCACTACTGAAAGAATTATGAGCTTCATTGAGTGAGTTATGAGCAGCGTTTATTTCTGTTGCAGTACATTAACATGTTACAGTCAGTGTTGTGTGATAAAGACTTGCTGGGCTGTGGGAAACTCTGATAAAACTTCAGGTGCACTTTTACACCAGAAACTGTTGAACTGAAAAGGTTGGTAGACTCGTACATTTAATTATATATAGGATTTAAAACTGAAAAAAGTACAAATATCTTGAATGTAGTACAGTTTATCTAGTATTTCTTATAAGATTAATATGTTTGGTATAGTAAAACTATTGACAGAAATGAATATCAATATCAGTATATAATATGCAATATGTAATATATAAATAACAGTTGATTTGTAAGGTTTTATTTACTAAAATACAAATTGAACACAACGGCCTCTTCCACATGCCAGAATGAAACAAAGATCAAACAAGTCGGTCAAAAAAAAAAACAACAACGTAGAAAACAATCTTTCTAAAAGGAATCTTCAATTAACAAATAAAATGACATTATTATATATTATTATATTGTATGGGGTGGACAGGTGTCTTTATGCAGCTAACGACCTCAAACAGGTGCATCTAATTTAGGATAATAAATGTAGTGGAGGTGGACATTTTAAAGGCAGACTAACAGGTCTTTGAGGGTCAGAATTCTAGCTGATAGACAGGTGTTCAAATACTTATTTGCAGCTGTATCATACAAATAAATAGTTTAAAAATCATACATTGTGATTTCTGGATTTTTTTTTTAGATTATGTCTCTCACAGTGGACATGCACCTACGATGACAACTTCAGACCCCTCCATGATTTCTAAGTGGGAGAACTTGCAAAATAGCAGGGTGTTCAAATACTTATTTTCCTGTATATATATATATATATATATATATATATATATATATATATATATATATATATATATATATATATGTGTGTGTGTGTGTGTGTGTGTGTGTGTGTGTGTGTGTGTGTGTGTGTGTGTGTGTGTATAAAGAGTTGTAACGCTACACATATTCGCATCAAAGTTTTTGGGTTCACGGCTTTCGGTTCGGTACACAAGTAGATGCAATCACTTTATGTGCGTAAAATAAAATATTTTCCCTCAGGAATGTTTTAAGTGGCGGACTGCAAATTTGTTTATTTTTCGCCTTGCACTTTGAGAGCATTTAAAAAAATATATTATTATTTATTATATTATTATAATACTTGACACATTTTTATATATATATCTCTCTCTTTATATATTATGGGCGTAACGGATATATATATATATATATATATATATATATATATATATATATATATATATATATATATATATATATATATATATATATATATATATATATATACACAGTATATATTTATGCAGTTTCTATATAAATTCACCAAAAGAGACATAACTCAAAAAAAGGACACTGAGCAAACCAATCCGTCTTTGCCACATGATTACAGTTATCAATGCACCTGTATTTCTCACAGACATTTTCCCTTACTGTGAGATTTCACCATGTGGTTCTCACTGCTGGTCCTCCTGGCTCTCTGTGCCACGGGAAAAACAGAGGAAAACACGACTCAGTCTCCGGCAGTAAAAGAAAAGCTCATCATTGCCAGAGGAAAACTATTTGTAAGTAGTTTTATAGAGAATTGGGACGGGTATGTGGGTTTGTTGTTAAATGATACCAGGCCTGAATATACTTTAGAAACAGTCCACAGTCAGAGGAGTTGTCTGTCCACCAATAAAAGTGGACGTTGGCTGTAGGTAGACAAAAAATGGACATTTAGATTTGGTTAAATTGAGTCTTGTACCAACAGTAGGAGTAGAGTGTATTATTTAAACAAATGTAATTAAAACTTCTATGAAGATGTTTTTCTAGACTTTGGAGTGATATTTGTTGAGATTTATTCAGCCACTAGGGTGGTAGTAAAGTCAGGTACTGATAGAGGTGAGGTGAAGAGACCTGGGGTACAGTCAGTGTTCACATTCATCTCAAAGTCATTCAATAGCGTTAAGGTCAGAGCTCTATAGCAGGTGATATTCCACTCCAACCTATGTATACTACAGTATATCTTCATGGAGCTGGTTTGGGTCTCCTAGGTCACGTGAATGGAAATTGAATGCTACCACATCCAAAGACTTTATAGACAATTGTGTTTTTTCAACATTTGCGGAAGAACCGTATACCTGGAAAAGTCAGGTGTCCTGATACTTTTGCTCATATAGTGTACATGTGCTTGTACATGGTATAACAATAATAATAATACAAATAATGACAATTTGTGTAACACTGTAAACTCTCACATCTTAATCTAGTGGCTTCTGCAATTTCGCAGAATGCAAATACACAAGTAAAAGAAACACAATAGCTGTATATATAATATAATATCTGTCTGCTAATGCCATGTTTTTTTCTCCTCCAAGGCTCCAAGCGTGGTGGGATGATCCATAAAGAAGATGCCTGAGCTCTACAAGTTCCTCATGGAGCACTGGGCACTCTAGTATCCTCACATATTACAAATATATTACACATTTTTGCACAGTCATACTGTATATTACTTATATACCATATTTTATTACTCACTTATGGTCAGATGCTAACTGAATTTCATTGGTTGTGTACATGCACTTTACACAATAACTAAGTTTAATCTAATTTAATCTAATATTAGCATGAATTAGCAGCAAAATGACTGTTCAGATAGACAGAATTTGTTTTTAAGCTTGACACATAAATGTGCAACTAAAGCATTATTACGTTGCTGTTTGCTTTAACCTGTGTGTCAAAGTCATAATCTAGAGTACGATTCGGGAGAAAACAAAAACCCACGTCTTATTTTCTACAATGAGAAGGATGAGGAGGTGAAGGTAAGATGCACACTATTTAAAATGTATACAGACAAATATTATGCAGACTTATAACGTTCCTATAGCATTGCAGTGCTACAATACACCAGGCAATTAAAACAATTGTGGTTCACATTTGGTTTTACTTTTGTACATGATAATAACTATGGGTATCAAATTAATGGTAGATAGTAAATAGTAACTGTGGTTGCCAAATTTCTGAATTAAATGGTTTTAATTTAGTATGTAATGGTGGCCATGGCTACCAAATTTTAAATCCTGAAAACTGAAAAATTTATTCTAAAGTAATTAATTGGAATTATGGCAACCAGACTCTTCATCTTAACAATCAAATGTTTTTTTCTGTGGTACATAACCATGATTACCATATTGTAAATCCTGAAGCTTTGATTTTTAACTTTGGGAATTTGACGCAACCGACTAGAATGCTGTTCTAATCTAATAGACTAACATCTAAACATTGTGCATCATCAGAAAAGTCTCACAAGTTAGCATGAACAAGCAATGAACTAGCATGAAAAATTATCAACTCTTTCAAGAAACGCATTATTTTCCACAGATTGTTCCAGTGAAGAAGATGAAGGCAGATGAAATCTGTGAGCTTCTGGACTCTCTTGGATTCTACAAGAAGTCACAGAAAGGCGAGGATATCCCTGAAGAATTTAAGAACTTCCCCCTGCATGCACAACGAGACGAACTTTGACCCCTTGTGGCCAATGACTGCAACTGCACCAAGCAAAATGATGATGCTTAGGACCTCAAGGCCTCACAATCAGGCCAGGTTCTGGGCTGAGAAAACTTTAGCTTGGTGCAGCAGCTGTTTGCAACCATTCACTTAAACATGATAAATTTCATAATAAATGCTTTTGAAATCTTTGTTTGTTGCACCAATCAATCATGGAGAAGTGTTCAATGCTATTACATAGCGGCTGAATGAAGCAGCATGAACATAGTCAGGGTAATGAGAAATTCTTGACAAGCCACTGACTCTGTCTGATCAAATGTCTCTAAACAAAGTGTCTAATGACCACAGTCTAGAATCTGGAAGGGTTATTGTTAGGCACCTGGTATATAGTTGGCACATTTATTCAGAATCCAGACGAGGCATATGCAGGACTAATGCTGATCCCCTGTCAAGGGGATTTAATCTGGTTAGCGTTTAGCCATCTGTCTCTAATCTCAGCCGACACAAGATAAAGCCTCAGAGGGCCGAAGTGCGGCATGGCTGAGTGCTCTTGTTAGGCCACCATGCCAGTGTTTTACACCCCAATACCCCAGAATCTGAGAGTGGGTCTGGCACATGCCAGTGGTGCCATATTCATCAACAATAAAACAAGAGATAGCGGTTACCCGGGGAAACACGGAGTAGAGAATGAAGGTGAGAGCTAACCCGAAGCTTAGATGTAAAAATTTACTTGTGGCTTTGTGTTGTGTAGTTTTACTGCTTTACTTTACAGTAAACATGTTTTAAAAAATCTGAATCTGTTTCTGTGGATCGACTCTTTTGGGTTTAAGGTATTTATGTTTACCAAATTCTAAATCTAAATTCTGAATTTCATATGTTGCATGTTAGTGAATTACAGTAACCATGAAGACTCTAATTTTACTATGGTAATTTTTTTCAATTAAATACAGAGTTTTATTATAGGTATGTTTTTTGTTTGGGTTGTAAGTTTGTAAAAGCAAAAGCCTGTCAGTGTGTTTTTTGCAGTTAGAATTTACATCCAAAGCATCAGACATCTTTAAAACTATCTCAAATACATTCATAGTTTACAGCAAGGCTTCAACTCACCTGCCTCTACAGATGTTTCTCTACTTCAATATGTTCTTCTTCCCTTTCTGGTCACTCTCCGAGATCGTCATGCTACACTTAAAGGTGTGTCTTAGTCTGTCAATTTTAGTTTTTCAAATATGTTTTGTCTCAGATAATATTTTGGAAATTCAGAAGATTCCATCTAAAGCATTGATTAATGAATTTTGAGACATTATGAACTTAGTAGGTCACAGCTACCATCAACCATTCCCCACCAGACCACCAGAGGGCGCTCTGACGCATTTCTTTTTTACACGTGTTTTTCCCCATTAATCATCCTAATTAATTTTTTTTTTTTAAGTAAATTTGGTCTAATCTAATCTATAATCTAATCTGCTTTAATCTTCTGCTTTTTTTAGTTCCTTGTTTTACTCATGTAAAGCATGGTAGCTACCTTGGTGGCTCTAGTTTGTGGGTAATTCCTGGTCTTAGTGCTGTTTCGTTAAAGATTTCTGCACTCAAATCCCTTGATTCCTGAACCTCTCTATAACATAGCGACCTGGGGTTTAAACTATCATTGGATACTACAACTAGCATTGAATTTAGCTGGACTGCTTGCTAATTAAAATATATATAAAAATATATAATTATGATTAAAATTCTTCCCATCAGCCTGTTTAATTTTAAAACTGTTTTTAATTTATGAATTGTGCTGAAGCATGGAACCACTGAGGTGACATGGTGGTTATTTTGCAGTGAATTGAAGCCACAAATGAATATGCTGGGACCATGAGTTAAGATTGTGAACAAGTAAAAATTGTCACGATCCGTTTCATTGCCACAAAGTACATAAAAAAAACTAATGGCAACCATAAACAATGAAATCAGATTGTTGTGGTGAGAGTTGCCAGTCACTTTTGCAATATTACACACTTGTAATGACACATTAAAGCATACTGGTGCCACTGGCATCACCTTAAGTGACTTCTCAAAGCAATTTTTTCCCACCAAATAATGAACTTCATCCCAACATGGGATTCCCAAAGCTAATTATATAGTACATTGGCTCAAATTGCACAATTTGTGGACACAACTTGGGTAATAATTATAATAATGAATGGTCATCCTGCCACATTTTTGTGATAATTATTGGTGATACTTCATTGCAAAATAGCCATTACATCACCCCAGTGGCTTCATTCTGGAGCTGTGAAGGTAATTTTGAAAAAAAAAAAAAAAGGTAGGAGAACTTTATAAATGACATTCGAACTGAATTATTACTTACTAATAATGGTTTTAAAGAAATGTATAGTAATTTGTGTAATAAAGTAATTATCTTGTTTTTATTTTTCCAGTTTACGCTCCTGCCTGGATACTACCAGTGTCTCATGGTGAGTGGAATCATGATAATTAGCATACTTGAGGTTCTGCGTGTGTACCTTGGATACATTGGGAACCTGAAAGAGAAGGTAATATGAGTATGATTAAGGTATAGTGTGCATGTGTGTGTGTGTGTGTGTGTGTGTGTGTGTGTGTGTGTGTTCTGATTTCTTCCTGCCTTTTTTCTTCTGTCAGGTCCCAGAGCTTGCTGCTTTCTGGCTGATCTCTCTAGCCTTCCAGCTACCCATCCTACTCTTCTTTCTGACGGATAAAGGCCTGATAATCCTCCCTCTAGAGCGAGCAGTGCACTCTCTGTACCTGGCCTTTATCCTGGGCGAGGTGTTTTCCTCATTCTTGGCTTTAAGGGTCATGGCACGAGAACTCACAATGCAGTTCCACCTCAGGCAGTTTGGGCATGTAGACACATCCACTATGTTTAGCTTTTCTTGTGGAAACAGGAGTGTGTTACCAGTTCCTATAGTCAGAGATGTCCAAGTACATTAATTAAACAGTACAATAATAGAAAAAAACCTGATTTCTAGAACAAATTATGTGGTACCATTAACTTATATAAGGCTTTTGCACATTCTTGATTTAGAGGTCCTACAGTAATGCCAAGATTGCTCAAAGGTTCAACGTAGGAGAACTTAGGAGAAATTTTTTTTATTTCAGTTCAATAATATATAATTGTATAATTGAAGTTTCTTCGTTATTCTATTTTAGGTTTCTTAGATAAGTGCATTCAGTATATTTCAGGTTTGAGACCTCTTTTGTGTTTTATGGCGTTGAGAAAGTGCAATTTGTTTTTTATTTACCTCAAGTTTGGATTGAATATATGTGATTGGGGGAACCAAAAACTAACCTGAAATTCTCACAAATATTCTGCAAAAGATTACAATTTGAGGTTCCACTGGTTACAGAGGTATAACTTGAGGTATAACTTGAGGTATAACTTGATTGAAATATTTATATTTGTCTAAAGTGATGTCTAAAAAGGTGCATTTGATATTAACCAGAGTGAAACATGATCTATTATAGGGTTCTTCAAATTTGCAGAGTTTTAATCGTTTACATTTCCAACATTTGTCAGATGCCCTTATCCGGAGTGTCTTCAGTGGGGTTAAGAGCCTTGCTCAGGGGCCCAGAAGGGGCATCTTAGTGTGGCTGAACCTGCAACATTTGGAGCAAAATTCAAATGCTTTAACCACTACCGCTATCACCTTCCCAGTCCATTCATTCCACCAAAATCACCTCCATTTAAAGTGCTAGTAATCCTGAAGCCCTTGGTTAGGTTCCTCAGGTGTTTGTTTCGGTTTGGAGCAAAAACTTTGCAGGACAGTGGACTATAAAGGGCCTTAATTTGAGAATTTGGGTCACCCTTCATTTTCACTCTGTGACTGTGACAAATGATTTCCAAGGAGTTTTTGAATATTAGATGCTTTGAGGTTTGTGATTTGGTTACAGAGCAACCCACAAATAGTAGGATTTGATCTATTTTTTATGTCCTGCCTTATATTTTAAGTTCCTGGTTTAAACATTGGGTGCCACTATTATGCAACCGGACCAGCTTCCCTTTACTTCTTTCCTCTTTTCAAGAAATCTTTAACATTGATCTTACTGAGGTTCTAAATAGACATAAAAATATCAAGGAAAAAAAGTAAGAAAGCACACAATTGGACACAGATTTAAATATCTACTGTAGGAATGAAGCAATGACAGAATTTAAGTAGTAAATGAAATCTATTATAAATTCTTGATGGAATATACACAATTTCCTGCAAAAATCTGCCTTGAAATTTCATCACACAAACCTAAATATTCAGTTAAACTAACTTGGCCTTTTACTTGTTCTGTACAAATAACCAGTGTCTCCATATTATTTTGGAGAAAATTACTGGCACCCTTCACTCCTGCTGTGTAATACACATCACCATCACATGGTGGCGCAATAAAACAATTACAAACACTGCCTGCCAGTATGCGTTCATCGGATGACTCATCACACTAGTTCTCATGCGGCACACACACATAACTGCAGTAGGGAATACCACTTGGGTCTGTGTTAATTAGGGTTAAACCTCTAGTAGTATGAGAGAATGGTTTTTTTTTTATACTGTGAAAAAAAACAGGCACACTGAATGAATATAAAAATAATAATCCTCATAAATTTACTGCAGTTCCTTGAGAGCTGGCATAAACCCTTATGACACTTTCTTCGTTTGTATTAGTAGAGTTTCCCATGCTTACGGTAATGGGATTGCTAACGGTAATGAGGGTCTTTAAAATAGTAGTTGCTTGTATTTCTGACATACAAAAATCTGATTGGTCAGAAGATGCCGATTCAGTTTTTCATTCACAGCAGCTCTGACTATAATTCAAATCCAGTAATATATATATATATATAAATGTGCTTGTTCTAATTTGTTATCATTTCTATAGTAACAGCTTACACAGGGTACTTGTATAGTAGATGCTCTACATTCCCAGGGGGGAAAAGACCGAGGAAGCTGTTTAGGCCATGTCCACTCTAATATTTTTTTAATTTGAAACGCATATTGTTCTCTTCGTTTCGCCTTCCGTTCACACAGAAACAATGTTGTTAGTCAACGAAAACATCGCTTTTTGAAAACGCTCTCCAAAGTAAATACATGCGGACTGTGGAAAGTGAGGTTTACGCGTTTTTACTTATGTGACGGTGCCTTTCCTCGACATTGCCGCAACGTTTCGAAGATCCCTAATGTAAATAAATAGCAGGAGGCGGAAATAACGCTGGTTGAAGCATCTTTAAAGCAAGTTTTCCTGATGTGCAGTACAGGGCGTAAGCATTTTCCGATGTTTCAGTGTGGATAAGCAATTTTGGAGAAATGATTGAAAACAATGGTGTGAATGCGGAGCGTTTTTTAGACGATGCCGTTTTTAAATTGATCCGGATTAGTGTAGAGGTAGAATTAGTTATGAAGGAGTGTTGGTGTTTTCCACCTTGGGTAAGTCTTCAGAACAAAGGACAAAGAACAAAGGTTCCTATACGGGTTCCCTTTAAAATGTAGTTCCTCTCAAGTTTTTTCGAGTTTAGTTCCTCATGCCATCTCAGGAATTTTTTCCGTGCCACAGTCGCAACTGGTTCGCTCATTAGTGACAAACTTACAATTATAAAGAACAAACTTATATAAACTTTTATAACGGCTTTATCTCTGAAAAGCTGCTTTGAGACAATGTCCATTGTTAAAAGCTCTGTGCAAATTAAAATGAATGAAATTGAGGTTATTGGGAAGATAACCTCCAGATACCTAGCTGAGTTTTTGTTATATTTACTGAAGAAGTTAAAAAAGAGAGAGAGAGGGTGATGAGAGGACTGATGTTCACGGATGCTATAATGTAAGCAAATACATTACATTTCATGGACGTAAAACATTAAACTGGTAAAAAAAAACACATCTCTAGCACATCTCTAAGTGTTTTGCCTTACATGATAAATGCCACTTTATTAGTGCTCAACATCAATCATGCTGTTCTGAATACACTTTAGTGCATACTGATGATGATGATGATGGTGATGATTTTATGGTAGGTTTTGTTCTCTCCTACAATAATTTTGTCCCATCTGAAGCTGAGGAGCTGAACTGTGGAAATCTGCTGCTGCTGTTCCAGATGTTCTGTCAAATTCAATTTGCATTAACATGTTGAATCCAGAGCTTCCTACATCATCAAACAGCATAAAACATTTCAATTGATACACAGGCTTATGGACTTAGAATATATATATATGTAAAAAAAAAAACTAGCCTTTTCATTTTTAGCAATAGGTTCTTGTTGCTTTACTGAAATCCCACAATTGTGCATACACGTGTAGCTTTACAGTTTAAATTATATATATATATATATATATATATATATATATATATATATATATATATATATATATATATATATATATATATATATTTTTTTTTTTTTTGGTGCCTATAAAATGTCAGCATCTGTAACCAAATTTTCATCTTCCTATCAAAACCTTTATGTTGAAGCTAAAACTCGTGGGTGTAGGACAATTGACTTCTATACAGGTAGAAACATCAGACTGTCATTTGTACAGGAGTCCATTTTTCTAGCCCAGTCTTTATTATTCTGTGTGTGTGTGCAGTAAAATATATCTCTCTAATTACTACATTACAGCTGCACCAGCCTCCGGTTATGGCTCCTTTAAAGGTTTGTAATGAGCACTTTGGGGCTTTGTTGGAACTGTTGCAGCACCTGAAACAAGCCACCCATAAGCAGGATGCTATCTTTGGAACTGCTTTAGGGAACAATAGGGTTGGCAGATATTTTAGTTTTACACAATAAAGAAGAAATAAAGGGAGCTCCATATTGTAAATGATCTGCTTTTTTTTAGCACAATAATGTGGAGTAGGTATATAATGAATACTAGTAACAGCTATGACCAAAATGCTTCAATTCTCCATTCTGATTGCTTAGGAACTGTTGATTTAATTTTCCAAAACTGCAGCTCTGACATTAGTTTTGACTACTGAGCTCTTGGCTATTCCCTTTCTTTATCTCTCACAAAAATTGTTTTATTATTGATTATCTATGATCATAGAATCCATTGTCATTGTCAGTAGTTTCTTTTTTTTTTTTTTTGGTTATATCTTTTTTTTTTTTTTTTCTTTTGTAGTTTGTTTATTCTTCTCATTTCCAAGAGTGAGGTTGGCTACGAGTTAAAATTTGAGTAAAATTACTTCTTTTTTGTTTTTATCCATTAAGAGTTGCATTTAGTGTTTGCAAATTGCTGCAATTGTATAGTTATTGTAGAGACATCATTGGATATATTTCTCTAAGAGCATGCTTTGTCATATTCTTATTCTTTACTTATTAACCACTTTGAAACTTTGAAACAGTTTGACATGGGAAAAAAAATGCCTCGGAAGATTAAAAAGTGTTTCACAAGGGAATTATATCTATACGTTTGCAGGCGTATTACCGAAAGAAACTAAAGTGTAATCGTATTTCTCTCTCGGGTAAGTAATCATGAGACCTCACCCCCCGGTGGCCTCTTGTGGCCACGGCTTAATGACTTTGCCCTCCATCACTCGGAAAGAGATAGAAGCTACAAAAAAGGGAGACAGAGAGAGAGAGAGAGAGAGAGAGAGAGAGAGAGAGAGAGAGAGAGAGAGAGAGAAAGAGAGAGAGAGAAAAGATGACGACGAGCAGGCTCGGGAATGGAAATGCACTCTGGAGAACAGGGCTCTCAATGCCCAGACCTTGTATGCTTGAAGAGTGAGATGAATTAATACATTTTAAACAGGGAGAAATGAGAAGGAAATGGAACAGCATTGGCACACTGAAATATACTGATTCACCAATGCTAGAACTGACAATAACACCTTGCTCTTCCTGCTAACAGAACAGTGGGTGTATTGCAGCATATTAAGTGTAAATGGCTTGGTGGGGTCTGAAAAGAAGCTGTAACGAGGACAAATTTCAGACCTGATTGTGTAGAGCGAGTCATTTCTTTTTTATTTATATCATACATATTTGATCATACATCATATTGTCTGTATGTACAAATAGGGTGATCAAGAGATGATAGATTTCCTGAAAAATACATAAAATGGAGTTATTTGTAATAAAAAATATAAAATATACATGTTTCTAATTTATTTAAAATAACCATTTGCCCAACACTAACCCTAGACTTACATTCAATCTGTGTAAGATACCATCACGTAAGAAAAACAGGAATCCAAGTCCTGCTGATCACAGCAACACCAGCTAGTCATGGACTTCTGTGAGAACATGTAGGTGGTAATAGGGCATAAAGTACTTTTTTGGTGTTTATAATGATGTCCTGCTGTGGAACATGAGCAGAAGTTGAAGTTTGAAATGATTTTGAAATGTTGAAGCACCTGAAACAAGCCACCCATTAGCAGGATGCTTAACTGCTTTAGGGAAAAATAGGGTTGGCAGATATTTTAGTTTTACACAATAAAGAGGAAATATAAAGTTGGTTGGATTCATGTCATGGAGGTATTAATCTTAAGCCGCAGAAGAACTCGCGAAAGTGGCGGTAAAATCAAACCTTACAGCTGCTCCAGGTGTTGTATTGTATACTGGTGAATCTCTGCTGTTAGTTAGTGCACATATACCTTTTGAACAGCACACGGGAGAACGTGGGTTGAGCAGCAAAAGCATAGAATGAACACCGGCAGGATCGGGGGGGAATCCGCGATGCGCTTTGGGAAGAAAAGAGCAGCCGTTGAGAGAGTGCCGGTGGGAAGACACGTACCGGGATACACATGAGCGATAACAACGACCGCCGTGAACCAACATATACCAACAATAACAGACAGTGAGAGTGTGGAAGTTTAAATAGGAGCTGGTGATGATGATAAACGAGCACCATATGTGCGCGATTAAAGCCGGGAGCTTCAGAGAAAGCGGCCGAGAAAACACCTGCCACGCCGAAGGGGGCCGAAGGGGGCGTGGCAGGTGGATTCCTGACAGATAAACATGTACTGTATGTATTTTTATAACATGCCTTCATCAAACAAATCGCGGCAACGCTGTTGTGTAAAAAAAAAACCTTCAAAAACACGTGCATGCACATTCTCATTTATTAACGCACATCATGTACATAAAGAAATTTCAAGCACGTTAATATACTGCCGCCATTTTGATTTTCGTTTATCTCGATCATCGGTTACCTCGATGCTTTTTGGCGACCCCCTAGGACATTGACATAACCGGGTTCCACTGTGTATGTGTATATATATATATATATATATATATATATATATATATATATATATATATATATATATATATATATATATATATATATATATATATGTGTGTGTGTGTGTGTGTGTGTGTGTGTGTGTGTGTGTGTGTGTAGTGAACATCTCACCATAAGAGGCATCTGTGATTTTTTTTTTTTAACAACCAATTTCACATTACCAATTTGCAATCATTACAACACTCCATTTTGTAGACATGGCCGACATTTAGACTCCCAAAGTGTCCACTTTGGAAAACACCCTACAAAATAGCATTTCAATTGTCTTATCCATTCTCTGTGCATAAACACACGTCTGTAACTAACAATGCTGCTCTTTTCCCCGCTGATCAACTCAAGTCTCATGTGCAATAGGCTGCAATCAGTTCTCTAAAAGAAATCTATCAGCAAAGTGTCAACATGAAATGAAGCCATCAATCCAATGGCATCAATCACGTTTCCTTTCCCAGTGGAAAGCTATATAACTTATATAGTTGCGGAAATGTGAATCGTTGTTGTGAAATTGCCAGAATTCCCTGCAGGCTGACTTTCTCATTTGCTTACACTCATTGCATTTATAGTTCTCTCCATTAATGATGATGGAATAATAAAAAGAAAAATCTTTTATATATATATATATATATATATAGAGAGAGAGAGAGAGAGAGAGAGAGAGAGAGAGAGAGAGAGAAAAAATACTGGGAGAAAATACTGTGGCATTAATTACAATACATTGATTTGCCATTGTTGTTTTTAATTAGTGTCTTTATATATATAAAATAATAATAATAATAAACTGTCACTGAATTTTCTCAATACAATTCACTACTATTTATGGTGTAATATTTTACTTTTTCCTCCATTGCACTGAATTTCAGAAAAAAAAAAAATGTTAAGCAACAAAATAAAGACAGTGTTAAATGAAAAGTTGTGGCAAAAGCAATAACCCTGTAATTCCAATTAGAATGTGTGGATTAACACCCTTAATTGTTTGTATTTGACTATAGAAAACTCTGCACTTATGAAGGTCTGATGTGCAGGAGAATAGAAGCACTGATCTGCATCCATTATTCACATAGAGTTCTCACGGATAACTACTTTTGGCAGAATCATTTTTTTACTTTCCCTAAAGTAGGAATTCAAAATGAGTACTTTTACTTGAGCTGGAGTCATATTTGTAATTTTACCCAAGTACAGTAATGTCATCCGTTGTCCAATACTGTTAATGAGACCTTATGAACACGCTTGAAACACAATGGGAATTTGGCATATATTTGAGTTCTGATACACTTTTACAACCACACATTGAGTCCTATTTTCAGCCTTTATTGAAAAAACGGTGACATGCAAAAGTTTTATCAGAACTCTCAGCTCAAGTCGAGAGCTCTCGATCCTGTAATCACAGCATGAACCTCCTCCTTAAAAGTACTGTAAAGCAATTCAGAATCCTTTCCCTCCTGACCTGTGGACTTTATTTCATTTAGCCGGAGAAGTATTTGGTCTCATTTATCTTGCTGCATTTGCCTTGCCAATGCTGCCAGACCCTCAATTTAAGGCATCACATTTTCAATTTGTCTGCCCGTCAGTGTCTGAAGGGGAGAAACGCAGATCTGAGCTGCTGCAGGTGGTGGAAACGTGGCTCGGGACGTTGATGAATATGGCGTAACGCAAGTGTGGCTTTAATCGCAGAGCTTTTTTTGACAGCAGCAGCGAGCAAGTGAGCGAGCGAGCGCCTCAGCCTGTTAGCAAGCTGGTGCTGGCTTTAATGACTCAGGCTTCGGTGTGGATCCTGGAGCTTCAATTTCACAATGATGAGATTTGTGTAGCAGGATTTGGCCCGGTCTCTATTAAAAGTTTATTTAGCAATCCTGTTTGTTACAGGCAAGAGGGAATAGATCAATTTATATTGTGGTGCAGGGGAGATTTGGTTTACACGAACGCAGTTAATGAAGGAAAGAAATTGGTTGCATGGCTTGTGGCAGCAAAAAATGCCACAAAAACCAAAGAGAAAAGTAGTCTGTAAATCTTTTCTTTTTTATTCGGCAGCATGGAAGCGCGTTGACTGCATTTCGCTTAGTCATTCCACTCGTCAAGGTTAGGCCAAAAAAATCCGAAGCGGTAGTTTATATACGCCGATATTCAGCGTTTCAATGTCAGTTAAAAAAAAAAAGCAATTTGGACAAACATCACGTTTGGCACTTTAGCGCAACTGTAGAAAGACGTCCCTCCCGATGAGAATACCGTCCCGCTTTTCTCCGTGGAGAAGAAACCTGGACCCAAGTCACATATTAATGAGCACTTTGTTACCAGTTAGCATCTGCTTAAGCGTTCCAGGACTGGGATTTGTAGCAGAGACAAGGACAAAGTGAGCCGAGTGTAGCATTTTATATTAATCAGCATACAGGGACTGGTGGCTTGTTGGCACTTTTAGGCTGTGGGGGGGCACTTATTTATACCGCCGCCATGATTTTGGTCTATTTGTTCCCGTAGAGAAAATAATCACTCCAAATCATGCAAATGTTTTTGATTGATATTTTGTTCTCGTTTATCCTTTGAGACTAGTTCTGAGTCTAGATGCACAGGAGTTAGACAGCTGAAGATGGGTAGATATTTACATTTATGGCATTTAGCAGACAGCTTCATTCGGAGAGATGTACAAAAGGGCTTTGAAGTCTCTAGCAATGAATAAATCAACACTGGATCACTAGGTTGCAAACTTATGATACCATCAGTCTAAAACTCTGTTGAGAGGAAATTTTTATTTTTATTTTTTTTATGTAAAGACATAAACCTAACAGGGAAAACAGACCATCTCTTGCACTTTTCCTCTTTTTTCTTCAGCTCTCGAAGTTTGGATATTCTCTACCCATGATGGTGTCCGATTCCTGTATTTAATTCAATTTAATTCATTTTAATTTGTATAGCGCTTCTAACAATGGACATTGTCTCAAAGCAGCTTGACAAAGAAAAAGTTAAAAGTATTGTATAAAGTTATGAAAGTATAAAAGAATGTATAATTGCAGTGCCTTCAAGTTTGTTCCTTATATTGGTAAGAACTCTTGCCTTTATTTCAGGAAGGAATCAGCCAATCATTAGGAAGCAAAAATAAATAAATGCAGCTATAAATCAAGGCTTTGTTCACATTGAACATAAACAGAGAGCAGAATGATCTCAGTGCCTTTTGTAGATGTCCTGGTTTGAGTGGACAAAGTTTGGACCGCTGCTATAAGACAATGTATATTGTTACAAATAAAAATGAATTGAATGATGGAACTGTAATAAATGGACATTTGGTGCCCTTTTGAATCTGGTTTTTCTGAAGGTTTCTTCCTCATGCCTTCTTAAATAGTTTTTCCTTGTCACAGTCACCACTGGGTCACTCATTAGGAAAAAACTAACAGTTTCCTGCAACCAGAAATAACGCTCTCATTTGGCCTCCAAAAATATTAGCGAAGTATTCAATTCTGTATCATGGCACTGAGATAAATTTGTCTAAATAAATCCTTTAAAATGTGTTCAGCCTTATAAATAGTTCCCTTGCTCAGTTTAACTAAAAAAAATCCAGATTAATGTTAAAGTTGATTTTACAGATAACTTCTCACTTTATAATTTATCCAGCCAAAACTCGATAACCGCTCAGGAGTATATCTACCAGACTTGATCATTAATACTTTTATTCCTATTATTATAGATTTCATGTCCGATTCATGATGCTGAGAGGATTCTTGATTTATTCTTGAAACACCATCCCAGTGCATCATCAGTTTCTTTTTTTTTTTTCTTCCTCAATCCCTCAAGCTTGGCCCACTGGCAGTTCTAGGAAGATATAATGCTTCATTTTGTTATTATTAGAAGCATTGACAGCATCATGGGGTTTCATTTCCTGTTTCGACTTCGCATTTTACTTGGCCACGCTTCACTGGACACTCATTTGGCGAATAGGAAATATTTCATGATACAAAATATAAGCAGTTGGAATAGAACACAAATTCTATAAATGGCTGTAGCGACTGCAAGCTCTAAGATTTGGACATGGATGTCCATACAAATGACATGATGTATAATTGTATAATGTCTATAACTACAGAAAAAAAATAATAAAAATTGTGAAAAAAAATGTATTGTGTATACTGTATATGTATGACTAGGGATGTTGAAACATCTATCTATCTATCTATCTATCTATCTATCTATCTATCTATCTATCTATCTATCTATCTATCTATCTATCTATCTATTATTGTGTGATGAAAATCTTTTGAACAGTATGTTATTGTATATTAAACTGGCCAATAAATGCAATTGCTAATTTTTTCATTTAAAGTGCAAAATGTACAAAACGATGGCAAAAAAAGCAAAAGGGTGAATCTTACAATCCCTAATATATACAGCACTTTCATCAAAAGTCCAATATGCTTTATAAATAAATTTGACTGGCTGGCAAACAAGATACACTAATTGTGGTGTGAGTTTATTTTTTTTCCCAAGAAATACAAGAAACACATTGATTCAAGTGCAGACAGGCAAGTGACATGAAACATGACAGTGCAGTGGCTTATGGGGATTGGAGTCCTGTGGGACAAATCTCACGCCAACGCTTCAAGCCCTTAACAAATGAATCTCCTTTCATTTTGTGGAGACGATTATAGCAGATCACAGAGAACAATATTAAAAACCGATTTTATTTGTCATAAAAAATTTATCCATCTATCTATCTATCTATCTATCTATCTATCTATCTATCTATCTATCTATCTATCTATCTATCTATCTATCTATCTATCTATCTATCTATCTATCTATCTATCTATCTATCTAATTTTAGGAGACAGTATTTTACTCTAGTTGTATAAGCATTAAACCTAGATAACATTACAACACACTGATATTCAACATTCACAAGTACAACTGGTCTAATTTCATGCAAAGTGCCCAAACTCATCAGAATCAGAATCAGAATCAGGTTTATTGGCCAAGTGTGTTGACACACACAAGGAATTTGGTTCCAGCTGTTAGTGACTCTCAAAAGTACAGACATAAATTGAACCTATATATGACAAAACAGACAAGACAAGACAAAAACAGACTATACAAACAAGACAATACAAGACAATACAGACAATGTGAGACAATATAGACAGTGTGGGTAATAAATAGGGATACAGATCAGTAATGTGCATAAAGTGTGAGAGTGCATGTTAGTGCAAATGACAGTATTGTGTGTCAGGTATGATTAAAGAGTTTACTATAAAACTTTGTACAGTATATAGCAGCCATAGTGTGTGCAACATATACAGATGATGTGATGACTGACAGTTCTGTGCAGTACTTATAGATATGAGCAGGGAATATAATTATGGACAGTTGTTAGTGAGGCTGATTGCTTGGGGAAAGAAACTGTTCCTGTGTCTGGCAGTTTTGGTGAACAAAGTTCTGTAGCGCCTGCCTGCATGCATAGTCAGTTAAAGGCTCTTTGGTAAAGTAGGATTGATTCTTTACAGAATCAACAAGTTAGAAACTAAGTTGTGTTGGTTGTACTTTAAGTGTCTTGTTTGTATGCTAATTGGTTCTATTATCTTACAACCCCATCCCCCCCACCACCCCCTCCCATCCGACCTCACTAATAATACCAAGGACCCACCATTATCTCTAACCTCCTTAACACTAACATTACAGTCATACAACCCCCACCCTAAACATTTCATATACTGTATGTTACACTAACACAATCAACAAAGACCACTATATTGCAACCCTGCACCTTGGCTTTATTTGGGTGGGAAAAATGGTCATTGCACTGCCTCACTTTAAATAACTTTGCACAAACTGTAAAGTATAATGTCTTTATCTTTATTAATTACTGTAATATATTATTTTACCTGTTTTTTTTATATATAGGTTTTCATATCGTTTTATAGCGCAGCACACCATCACAAATTTCTTGTACATGCAACCTATGATACTTTGCAATAAAGATGATTCTGATTTAGATTCTGATGTTTTCAGGAGTAGTTTCCTTTAAGGTGTGATTTGTGGGCAGGACTTAGTTAGATATATTGGTTCTTTCACACCACTCCACTGCTACATTCCCTCTCCTGGTTTTCTGTAGTTGCTGCATTAGATTTAGTCAGATCTACCTCACAGCACTTCAGAGGTGGGAAGTAACGAAGTACAAATACCTCCTTACTGTACTTAAGTAGATTTTTCTGGTATTTTGGTACTTTTTCACTATTTATTTTTCTGACAAATTTTTACTTTCACTCATTACATTTTTACACAAATATTTGTACTGTCTAATTCTTACATTTTCAAAACGGACTCGTTACTTTAGTTTTAATCTATTTGGTGAAATGTCCATAGTTTTTCTTCTCATTGCGTGCCGTTTTCAACCCATCAACCGATTTCCTGTCATTGCACAGGATTTTCAATCTGCCACTGGTCTATCATTTCCTGGTTATCACACACCACAGACGTAGACTAGTTTACGAAGATAACAATGAACAAGGCAGTAAGAAGTCTGGGGTTAACGTGTATGAGACAGAGGGTGTCCGCGATGTAAACATGATGAAGAAAAGAGACATCCTGATCCCCTGAACATCATCCTCATCTGTTCTCTGCTTGTGTTCTATATGGTGGTTGTTCAGCTTGGATACACTCATAAGGTAGCAATATTTTTGTTATTATTTTCTTTTAATATAATAATTAAGGCAGTCAAAATGCAAATTAATTTAAATGACAAATACATTTTATTATTAAAGAAATTAATTCAGTCCACCAGACAATCGAATGTTCTTCTGTGGCAACCCCTAACGGGAAAAATCAAAATCCATATATTTAATGCAATAAAGCTTAAATGTATCAAAAATAATATGGATAAGCATATTTATCCCCACAGGGCCTGACATTTTGGTGATCCGCTTGTCTAGCTATCACAATTTGGTCCTTGTCAAAGTTGCTCAGACTTCTATGCTTGGTCATTTAGTTGTGTTAATTGTAAAACATGTTTAAATTAGTCATACCTGTATGTTCAGTGCAAACTGTTGGTTTGCTCTAATCTGGAAACAAATTTCTTGTACAGTATGTTCAGGTTTATTTGGCTAATAAAGCTGATGATGCATCGGATACTCACTGACATTCACTTCACCTCCCAGTGGTTTTACTGTTATGGCTGAATGGTGTATGGTACAGTAAAAACATTAAGAGTATTTTAAAATAGAAATTTAAAATATATCAAATGTGTATTATTACTGGTAATATCTGACGTTTGCAGTTTTGTAGAAATCATAAAAAAATGGCAAATGCTCCCACTTTTCCTGATGAGTTCTTACAACATTTATTTGGATATTGAAGGATCATTTAATAAAAAATGTTATCATCCTACTCTCTTGCGACCTATTTGTCGAAAGTTCACTTAATGCTGCTAAATTTCGTGGACATTAGGAGTCCTGACAGCCCTTTTAATGTCACCTCAGCCAAATTCTGAAGTCAGTGCCATCGCCATCGTCATCACCTCACCCCACAGTTAACGCTCATGCTGCACTTGGTAGAAGCCGCAAAGCTTCTCAGAGAGTCGTCACGCTTTACGCTGAATCACTCTAGCAAATTGGCGGTCCTGCGGATGTGGTGAAACGCAGCCTGGTGTCTCTGGAGTGACACGCACTTTCCTTGGCATCCATAAAAATGAAGAGCGCTGTAAATAATTGAACTATAATGAGATGAAACTTGGATGCATTATTCAGATCTGCAGACAGTTACAGCTTGGAAAGTGTCATTTAGAGCAAACGATGGTATTATCCTCGACATTAGGCTGTAAAATCTGTTTTTATAGTGATAGCTAACTGTGAAGGCTTATTGTCACTGTAGGCTCTGTACTGTAAAGACAATTCATCAAC
The DNA here is from genome assembly GCF_946808225.1 of Silurus aristotelis. Lineage (NCBI taxonomy): Eukaryota > Metazoa > Chordata > Actinopteri > Siluriformes > Siluridae > Silurus > Silurus aristotelis. The sequence continues at coordinate 16,151,439 of NC_139596.1, read as the reverse complement.
CCAATAATCACATAAATAATGGATGGGTTTTTTCTTTTGCATTTTGATGTTTTTAGTTGTTTTTAATGGGTTTCCACAAAAATATTACCATCATGCTCTATGAAAAACCATGAACAGTTAAATAATAGTGCATAATAATGAAGGGATTTATTTTCTCTCATATCACATTTGCCCACAAGTAGCACCCCCCCCCCCCTTTTTTTTTGTTATTATAATTTCTCTTTTATTGCTAAAGACCATCCCTAAAACCAATCATATTCTTTTTCCACTTTTAGTAAAGCTGCTATTAACTTAAACATGCAGAGTTTGTAAAGTTTGGAGAGGGGATGACTGTTTATAAGACAAAATTAGACAGAATCTTTCCAAAAAACTCAATAAATGTCTGACATTTTTTTGTCGTTTAGCTTACTGGCTGATTCAAAGCACTGGCAATAGAGACTCCTTCCATATATTATATATTTCTTGATTAAATACAAAACATTTTTTATGTAGTTATTAGCATTAGATTTGCAATTTAAGTCTTTCAGTGTTATACACTGATATGATACATATATATAGAAGCGATATGAATCTACATAACTATATTTATTTAGCATCTTAATCCATAGCCAACAATACGATACATTAAAGATACATATAAAGCAGCTACCACTGCAATACGATTCATCCCTATTGCGATCCAACGCGATTCGATTTAATTCTACACAAAACGATGCAATGAAAAAAGATTATGCTGTGCAATTTAATATGGTACTTGGTGGTAGAAATCAATCTATGTGTAAAATATTGCTCACAAACTTTTGGTCACTTTCTAAATTATAAAAGTATAGCACATCTACAAATAATTATGTTTTAATAAATGTACAAAGCCCTAGACAGGTTAAGAATAACACAGGGTGTTGTTAAGGGAGAAAAGTGACTATGCAAACAGAGTTGGAATGGCAAGAAAAAATACCAGGCAGTTTAAACAATACATAAATCATATTTTGTAGGGAAATTGTTTTGGAAGACAATCTTGACAGTTGCCTGCCAGGTATATCTTATTGAAATTAGCCATTTTTTGTGGCAATATGACCTCCACATTTCTAACTCAACTATCACAATTTGGGGCTTGATGCATTTGTTCTTTCAGTTTCAGAGAACATCAGCCTCACTGGAAAGACAAGCTGCAATACTGAATAATGAATGGACATTCAGTGCCACCCAGATAAGGATGGGTTCTCTTTTGAGTCTGGTTCCTCTCCTGTTTTTTTTCCTCATGCCATCTCAGGGAGTTTATCCTCACCACAGTCACCACTGGATTGCTCATTAGTGATAAAATGCTGATACCTTGCTCTGATGTAAGTGATATGAGCACTAAACGATAAGAAATAGATCAAATTATCATCAATTTGAGGTACGTATAAGAAAATGCACAAGCATGTCTCTTAAAAATAATGTGGTGGAGTGTGGTGAGGGGGGGAGGGGGGGGGGTTGCCCTCTATTCCATTACGCACACTATAGAAATCAGGCGTTTACTTCTTATCTGATCAAAATAACCCGATTAGGTACTAAAAAACAACTTCATGGACCCAAGCCAAGATTTTTACAAGGTATCTGTAAAAACCTGTAGAAACTGTGGAAATATTTCAACCACTAAATAGTAAAAGAAAACAAATCCATATAATCTTAAATATTAGATATGTGCTGGGTTTTATTTGTTGTTTTGTGCTTATATCCTGTCTTATATCCTACATGTCTTTTAACTCAACCCCACTGTTTTAGCTTCTGTGCTTTTAGTTTTTTAATTAAGTTTGATAGTTAGAAAGTCAACTTTTAAATTAAATCATCGTGCTACACAGTATGAACTAATAAACTGAATTCATGAGTGCATTGGGAATTCTTTAGACAAATAAAGAAAAAAAGGCTTTGAGCTTTACCACTATAACAAGCACAGTCTTTCCAGATCTTGCACACATCCCTGCTTAGAAGATGTCCAAACAATGATGCTGCAAAGCCCATGAAATTAACCTCCCCTGTTTGGCAGATGAAATTGGACCTTTCGAGCTCTCTTATGGCTAAAATCTGATTCTGCCTTGGCAGTCATTGGCCAGTGGTGCAGTGGCCTTGCTTGATCAACTACAGAGGTCATGTATCTTTCGGGATAAAATGCTTTCGAGGATTCTGAGTAATCATAGAAAGGTCTTGCAATGTTCAGGATATTGGGAAAGTAATATTGAGTATGTATGGAGTAGATTTGAAGGCATGAAGAGTTTCCAATGCCTTTGTTTTTGATCTGTATTTGATTTTATCAATCCTTCTTTATACCTTCATTCACTCTTCTTTATACCTTCATTCACTCTTCATCCAGTCTTGCAGGTGAGAGTGTTTTACTTATTCCTTTTACTTTACTTTTTCAGGTGTTATTTCTTTTTATTTAATTCCAAACAAAAAACCCAGATTGCAGTTCCATTTCTATAGGTTGAAGTGGAAGATCTTGACTGGCCTGCTTTAGAGCTCTGACCTTAACCCTATTAAAAACTTTTGGGATGAATTGGAACACTGAAGGCAACTCAGGCCTCCTAACATCACGTACATCAGTACCTGACTTTAATTTTAACACCCTTGTGCCTGAATGATCACAAATCTTCACAATCAAACTTCATAATCTAGTTGAACCTCTTCCCAGAAGAATGAAGGTTAATTATAACAGCAGCCAGGACAAAATGTGGAATGTGATGTTCAAAAAGCACATACAAATTTAATAGGCATATAAAATTTATTATTACTATATTTTTCTATATAGTAATTATTTTCTCTATTACTGCAACAATTTGCCAATGACTGCATTTCTGGTTTTTCATTTCCATAACAATATAATGATACGTACATGATTCAATCATTTACAATCAATTCAATATGACTTTAATTATTTGTGTATGTGTTTGTACTTCATAAACTCATGATGTTTCTTTCAGGATGCTTTTGATCTTGGACATGCTATTTTCTGTATTTATTTTAACCTTGTCCAAGATCTATAGTATGGATTCGAGTGTTATTTACACATAAACATCAATATAAACATAACGTTTTGTTTAGACTATAGAACACCCAGATTGTCTTCATGCACCCAAAAAAAAAATCTCTTTTTTATAACATGGCACTTTGTTACATGATTCTTCAATCATCTTACTGTACTTCTAATGAAACCTGTATTCTGGTGGTCATTCATAAAGAAAAAAAATAAAGAAATAAAAAACTCTTTATGAAATGAGTAATGTTTTTTTTTTTATGCCATTAATTTACCACTTCTAACAGTGCCGGTCCCAAGCCCGGATAAATGGGGAGGGTTGCATTAGGAAGGGCATCCAGCGTAAAAACATCTGCCAAATTGAACATGAGGATCACGGATATACGGATGATCCGCTGTGGCGACCCCTAATGGGAGAAGCCAAAAGAAGGTTTTTTAAGTATCCTATTTCCCAATAAGGTTCTCCATTGGTTTCTTTGGTTTGAGTAAAATTACTTAACAATGTACACAAACACACCACTTAATGGAAACTTTTCAGTAATGGTTAACAGAAGATGGTTTCTAATGGTATTTGAAGTGGGAATGATTAGAGATTCTGTGATGGTTTCTACTGTTATTTACTGTTTTTTAGCAGGGTATTGTTACATTTACTCTTCAAATTACATTATAGCAGCAATTAACAGCCATTATATATTATATATACTAGCCTCTAAATAGTCTTTTTGCTAAAGAATGTTGCTTTTCAGGTTATCAAAAAGTTGCAATTGTCTGTCCTTCGAAGTTTTTCATAACTGGAAACACACAGATATTCCCAAAGAGCTTGTCCTAGAGACTCCTTCCATAAAAATATCTTCAAATCACTATATCAGCAATTATTATGGGATGTAGGTTGATTGGTCAAACTATTTTCAATAATGTTGTAATCTAGCTAGCTTTCGCTAATTGTATTAACGCGATCTGGATAGGTTTTTTTAATATGATAGCTGGATATGTGTGCAGTGTATTAGTTTTATACCAAAAATGCTGTTGAATGCTTAATTCCGATTGTTGCTTCCGAGTTGTGACAGTGGCTTTTTCGTAAGGTTTAATTTTAGGGGACTTTTCTGATATATTAGCATTAAAACTGGTGTAGTCGTTATGTTTACGTGTGTAGCAGCTGCTGTAGCGATTGCTTGGACTGGATTGGACAGTTGAACGCTGAATAGCAGTCATTCTACTTTACAGTGAGCTGCATCACATCATGCTCCCACTGATCTTTTCACATTTCACACTACTATTATTTGACATGCTTATAAAGGATTTGTGAATTGCTGTACATATTAGCATTGAACACTTTTCCTCCCGTTTTCCATCAGTAGCCTTTGTCTTTTGTTGACACCATGAGGAAAGTTAATCATCGCATGTAGAACAGTCATGGAACACTTGTCTGCTTTTAAAGACCCGCAATCACTGCTCGCTACGTGCTTCGGCTTCCTCATAAATCACCCAAATAAACCCTGACCAGCTTTCGAGCTTTAAGCAGCTTCAGTGTGCAGAGTCAATTACGAAAGCGCACCGTCTGGACCGGAATAAGGCTCTTGAAATCTAATTGAGTCACGCTTAAAATATGAGTGACCCCACATGAATAATTAATAAGGGCCAAAGACTGATCATTATTAATGCCGATAGGCAGAGGAACATCGAGTTATGCAGAAGGATTCCGTTGCTTGTTAATGTGCTATGCTGAGCCCCTTGCTGTGAGAACCAGCAGGTGTAGAAAATTCCCATTACTGCTTTACCCCATAACGGAATTTAGGTGGTGGTTGTAAAAGAGCTTACTTTGTATGCAACATGCAGCAATCGTTTAGATTATTCTTGTTAGATAAAGTCGGTTTCTTGAACAGAGCAGGCATGTACAAACACGTGTACGTGGAGCACACATGGACAAGACAGTGAGAATTTCGATGAATAGAACAAAGTTGCCTAAAGCCCTAGGGGTCTCAAGTCAAAGAGAGATATAAGCCACATAGTATATACACTGTATAAATATATACACTATAGTTCCAAAAGTATTGGGTCACCTGGTCATAAGTACGATATGTGATTTTTGAGCATTGCATTCCACATTTAGTCCCAGTGTGCTCTTATAATTCCCTCCACTCTCTTCTGGGAAGATGTTCCACTAGATTTTAGAGTGTGCTTATGGATATTGTGTTTATCAGACACAAGGGTATAATAAATGGCAGGTACTGATGTAGGTGAGGAGACCTGGGGTGCAGTCAGCGTTCCAATCCATTCCAAAGGTGTTCAGTAGGAATGAGATCGGAGCTCTATAGCAGGCCACACAAGATCTTCCTCTTCAAAGCATGTAAACCAGATCTTCAAGAAGCTCATTTTGTGCACAGGAGAATCACCATGCTGGAACAGGTTTCAATTTTAAATGAATGCAAAATTTTATTATAGCGCATCTAAAGACGTACAATTGAGTGTCTCCAGCTTTGTGGTAACAGTTTGGAAAAGAACCACATATAGCAGGAAAGGTCAGGTGACCCAATACTTTATACTATATATATATATATATATATACACACACACACACACACACACACACACACACACACACACACACACACACACACACACACACAGACCTGTACTTATTCTCTTGAATGACCGGATTTTTTATTTTTTTGGTTTCAGCCAGTCACGCTGTTTTTCTTAGTCTCTCTTTCTGTCAGTCTCTCTCAATTCAATTAATGTCAGGCTAGTGCTATTCAATTACATTGAAGAGGAAAGTTTTTCTGTTACGTATATAGTGCACTCCTGGGGAAAAAAAAACGTGCCAAACTCCAAATGACAACAATTTAAAGAGGACATAACACACACACAGTTTCAGCCAATCTTATGTATATCTTGAGTACCTATAGAGTAGTATTGCATCCTTCAGATCTCTGAAGCATCATTGGTTTTTAATCAGATTTATAAAAGAAACATACAGCTTTATGCTTCTCTCCGAAAACAGTCGAGCTCCTTAAGCCGTGCCGTGAGTGGAGCAAAAGAGTTGCAAGCATGAGCAGACTTTGAATATCAATCGTCTAGAAGCTGTGACCTTGCTAACAAAAAACAGGAACAAAAATGTTTAAATCTTAAATAAACTCTGGCTAACAATCAGATCCAGTTGTACATATATGATCTAGAATCGGATTCCGAGTCTGAAACATCAAAAACAGCAGCAGCAACACTGGCTACAGCAGGACGTGTTTATATGGTAAATACTGAACAAGACAAACAACACAACAAGACAGACAACATAAAACCAAACAGTATAGAACAGATACACAAAATAGTGCTGACCAGTATACATTCTGCATAATACAGCAGGGAAAATAAGTATTTGACACATCAGTTTTTTTATCAGTAAGGGGATTTCTAAGTGGGCTATTGACACAAAATTTCCACCAGATGTAGCCATCAAGCCAAATATTGAATTCATACAAGGAAATCAGAATATTTAAGTATACAAGTTGGGTCATAATAAATAAAGTGAAATAATACAGGGAATAAGTATTGAACAAATGAAGATAAGGTGCAAAATGGCATAGAAAGGCAGGAGATCAACTAAAATCTGTCAGTATAGAGAGATAAACCCTGCCCCCTATCAGTACTAATTGATATCAGCTGCTTTAGTCCTAATTGATGGCCTATAAAGGCTTCTCATTACCCAGGAGGCACACAGAAAAGACTTCATGATGGGTAAAAGCAAAGAACTCTCTCAAGATCTTCGTAATCTTATCGTTGAAAAGCATTTTGATGGGGTTATAGGCGCATTTCCAGAATGCTGAATGTTCCTGTGATCACTGTGTGGGCCATTATTCGGAAATGGAAAGAGCATCAGTTCATCACAAACCGGCCAGGATCAGGTGCTCCATGTAAGATCCCTGTCCGAGGAGTCCAAAGAGTCCAAATCAGGAGTATTTTGCAAAATGTAGTTAAGTCAAATGTTTGACTTTGAAATGTAGTAAAGTAAAAGTCTGCCCAAATGAAAATACTTCAGTAAAGTGCACATATGTAAAAAAAAAAAGCTACTAAAGTACCATAACAAATTACATTTACATTGAAGAAGAATAGCTTTTCTCACATATATTGTGCATTACAGCACAGTGAAATACTTTTCTTTACATATGCCAGCTTGTTTGAAACTTGGGGTCAGAGAGAAGGGTCAGCCCCCCAGAGCACAGAGGGTTTAGGGCCTTGCTCAAGGGCCCAAGAGAGGTAGCTTGCCGATGCCAAGGTTTGAACCCTCATCCTTCTGATTATTAACCCAGCGCCTTAACCACCAAGCCACCACTCCCCCAAGTGTTTCTGTCCACCACTGCTTACCCACTGTACAAACCAGAAGTTTGAACATGGATTGGATAAAAGAGGGCTGCAGGGTGTTGCATCATCACTAAGCTGTTTAAAAAGAACTATGAAATGTTGTGGTTCAGTCTGAAAGCTCTTATTTTTTGTATCTTTAGATTCCACTTCATGTACAGTTTTAACATCGGGCTTCTTTGAACAATTATAGGCTTTGACATGGAGGAGTTGGTGTTGGATCTATGATGATCTCAGCTATTTTATGAGTTGCTCGGTAGCTCCTGGTTCCACAACGTCTATTGACTGTATAAGACTGTAGAAAGGACATTATTCATAATTACACACTCCAGTGCTCCTGTTAGTTCTCATTCTCCATTTTTTTTGTATTGTTTTTTAAGATTTATAATCACACTCTTGATATCACCCAAATGAGGATGAGGTTCTCCTTTTGAGTCTGGTTCTTTTCAAGGTTTCTTCCTCATGCCATTAAGGGAGTTTTTCCTTGCCACCGTCACCCCAGGCTGCTCATTAGGGATAAACACACATCAGTCACTTATATAAATACTTTTTCTTTTGTAATTTTTATGTTCTGTAAAGCTGCTTTGAGACAATGTACATTTTTAAAAGCACTATAGAAATAAACTTGAAACTTTTTCTCTGTGTTGCCTGACTGCTGACCTTCAGAACTAATAATATAAATGTACAGGATGAACATAAAGTGGGCCAGTAGGTTAGTGATCTTATTTTTTTGATGGGATGATGTTCAATTTTGGAGCCTGTATGAGCTGAGGAATATTTGCTTTGCCCTAATGGCTCAGTAGATTTGTGCGTTGGTTGGTATTAGAGTGGTGCTGCGGCTCAGGATTCAAATCCTAGGTGTGGCTGAGGTATTATAAAATTCATTAACAAAAAAACCCCATGCTTTTTATCCATTTGTAGTTACATGTACTGTTGTGGACTGTCCACAAAACAAGTTAGTTCCCATCATTACTTATGAATTATTACTTACTGACATAATAGCAGTTTTACAGGTGTTCCCTTTATCGGCTTCCTAATTTTCTTTCTTGAAGTTTCTAAGACAAAAATGTTTATTAAAAACAAAAAAGCTCCTCTATCCCATAGACCTGATACTGAACTTTCATTTACAGCTTTCCCTTTGAAATGATGATACTAAAGACTCCTTCCATAAACGTTAGCATCTCCTTACAGAAAACTTCAACATAACATTTTTATGGGTCTTTTTTTTTTTAAGATAACAGCTTCTTTCTTAATCCATGTTTTTTTCTGGCTGTTACTATAGAACCAATAATGAATTAGAATGAACTAATGCAAGGCTAAATCACTTTGCTGTAAATCTCAATGTCGTCAATCACAACATGATGAAGCCCACCGCAGCAAATTCATCCTGTAGTAACTGAAAGTCAGAAGAATATAATTGCGGAGAGGAAAGAAAATGCTAACAAGATGGATCGAAAAAGAAATGGGAGTGTCGGAGCTTAATGCATCATCAAATATTAATCTAATCTCTGCATCCCACTCCATCTGTTATCTACATTCAAATCAGGTGAATGGAGGAAACGTTCCGATGCAATTTCCACATCTGTTGCCTGGCCGTGCCTGAGCGCTGATTGCTGCTTTGTCTTCGACAAAGTCGCAGCGTCCTACACGCAATACGTGTAATTACAAACTGGTTTAATGGATGCCGTGGTTCATTGTTACAGAACATGTCAGCGCTTGGCACCTCTGTCACCTCCATTTGCTGAAAATACCCTTGTAAAAATATATCACTTAAGTGCACAGCAGGTTTGGCCAGAAACTACTACTATTGATTACACAAATCAGATGCTAAATACAAGTAAAAAAAATAAAACAACAGTGTTTAATTAAAACCATATTATTGCCCTTGCCTCAATTATTCTATTAATTAATCTATTGTTCAATTAATCTATTTATGACAGAATTATTCATTTTCATTTATTAGTATTGTCTGGTAAACTGCTCAAATCCAAACATAATTCTGAAACTTTAAATGTGGAAATGAATTGATTAAATATATTAATAAATGAACGTTTAATTAACAACACATTGTGATATCCAGGCTCACACAAGATCCAAAACATTCCAGTAGATCTTTACTAAAGTTATGGGGGCAGGCCTGCCAGACTGAACCAGTATCTGAGTGGCTTGTGTGTGGACAAATTGTTGTAGAAAAAGAAAAGTTGTAGAAAATTGACACGACACGACTAACAATGGCAATATGAGATGTAAAGAAATGTTGCCCATGGCTACTTCAAGGTTGAGTCCACTGACATACAGTGATTATATAAACTGAAATGTTGAATCAGAATCATCAAAGTGGTAATAAATACTACATATTTAACAAGTTATCTTTTGAATGACCTAAAATTAGTATATTTCATGGCCATTTATGACTAGATTTTTTGTTAAAATTCTTCCTTGTGTGTTCCTTGTGTGTTGGTTCAATGTGTTAAGTCATCAGAAAGCACCATACTTGTGGTAAAGCATGGTGGTGGGAGCATCATGTTGTTAGGATGCTTGTCCTGAGCTGGTACTGGTGCTCAATGATAGATGGAAGCATGTTTAGCTTGAAATAATGTACCAATCCATTTTGAAACTAAATTTGCAGCTGAAAATTAAAGACAATTTTACTTTCCAGTACAATACCAACCAGAAGAACAAATCGATTTCAACAATGAAGCAGCATCAGAAGAAGATAAATGTTTTTTGAATGGCACAAATTTGTATCCTGATATGAAATTGCCTGTGTACAGAAGATCCTCTCTAGATTTGTTAGACCTCGAGCATTCTTGCAAGAAAGATGATATAAAGTTGTTGTTTTTCCACATACACCAAATATGTTAAGCCAGTAGTTTAAAAAAATGATTTATGATTTGTGAAAGGCTTGTGCAAAGATTCTCCAAGTGCAGTTACCATCAACTTCTGAAAATCAACACCAGTCTCTAGGATTCTGACTCATTGTGGCAGAAAGTCCAACACTATTCTTGTAATGTTGTAACTTGAACCATTGAAGAAAAAATTTGTATCTGTGATTATGTAAACATTTTAAATTTGGACTTTACAAATCCATATAAGATGAAAAAAAAATATGAACAAACACAAGAAAGTTTATTATATTATTTTTTTGTTGTATGTATAAAAAAACCCTTGTATTTTACATTTCCTATTCACATATAATCTTTCTAGCCTGTTGTGTTTCATTGCTTCTCCACACAGGAAGCCAGGTATTGGATGGGATAAGCAAGGTTTCAGGTTTATTGTCTCTGCTGAAAACATTCAACATAATTGTTTTTGAGCATTCACTGAATTGACTTTCATATTGATCCGCTGTGCAGAGACTCCTTTAGTTCTTTCTAGAGACACTTCTGTCGCTGTTATCAAACTGGTCTGAATTCCAAATGACTGCTGTTTCAAAACAGTGAAACAGTATCATCGTCATGATCACCGTCATCATCACCACCATTATTTTTTTCATATATCTTCAATTTGTTCAAACAAAGTCTGTGCGATTTTGTGTTTTGGTGTTTTCATGATGATTATGATTGATGATTTATGATGGGGAATGGTTTTTTTTTGGAAATGTTTCAAAGGTCTTCAGTTGGGTTGCGATCTATATAGTGTGGAGGTCATAACATGATTTACATCATTACCATCCTTATGAAAGTATTCAGCAATCCCTCATACCTTGTGGGTTGGGGTTGGCCTGTTGTTGTCACCCTGAAAGAGACCACACCCATCAGAATAGTAATGATAGGAATAAGATAAAAAATAAGTACTTTGTATTGATTTGGAGTGATGTTTTGCATTAAGGAGACAATTGATGTCAAACCATTTGAGAAAATAAACAAATGCCCCCCTCGCAGCATAACAGAGCCACCGTTTTATTGTTGTCACCCTATGAATTAGATTGTATAAATAGATGGTTTGTGTGGGTGCATTTGAGTTGCGTATTGTTTTGTATGTACATCACATTTAGCTTGTTCCTCAGAAATAGACTGTACCCCAAAGTTCATACTTTTTTTTTTACAGTGAGTTGAAATGTGCCAGATATAAAATACCCTGAACCCATTTTTTATTTTGTGTTATAACAAAAGTGAATATCACTGCACAAGGCCAGCTTGTCTGGCCTTCTTTTTATTCTTGTCAGATACAGTAGTACAGGAAGACGCAATAAACACATTTTACAGGCTGGACCCAACACGTACATGTTACATATTAGATTTACCCAAGCTTAACAGCATGTTGAATGTGCCTTAACGAATATGTTTATGATATAAAAAAAAAAGCAATACAAATATACATATACTATATTTCCAAAAGTATTGGGTCACCGGACCTTTCCTGCTCTATGTGGTTCTTTTCCAAACTGTTACCACAAATCTGGAGGCACTCAATTGTACAGGACATCTTTAGATGGTGCTATAATAAAATGTTGCATTTACTTGAACTTGGAAATCCAAACCTTTCCCAGCATGGTAATGCCCCTGTGCACAAAGTGAGCTCCTTAAAGATCTGGTTTACATGCTTTGGAGAGGAAGATCTTGAGTGGCCTGCTATAGAGCTCTGATCTCATCCCTACTGAACACCTTTTGAGATGAATGTGAACGCTGACTGCACCCCAGGTCTCCTCATCTACATCAGTACCTGCCTTTCATAACACCCTTGTGGCTGGCTGATGAACACAAATATCCATAAGCACACTCCAAAATCTAGTGGAACATCTTCCCAGAAGAGTGGAGGGAATTATAAGAGTGAATTGGGACTAAATGTAGAATGCAACGCTCACAAATCACATACCAGTACTTATGACCAGGTGATCCAATACTTTTGGCAAAATAGTGTATGATGCAAATTAGATCTAAAATGATCTGTGTAAAATACAGTGAAGAAAATTTTGAGTAAATAAACAAAAAATGAGTCTGTGTAGGGAAAATAAAAAATGAGCAACATACAGCACAGTTTTAATCTCAAGTATTCAAATATTTAAACCAAACACTGCCTTGACATTGGTATTTTTTTTATCCCACAAAACTACACAACAATAAGCCGTACATCCAAACCTCTTAGGCCCGCTGTATATATTGCAATTTTTTGAGCAAATAATCATTTTGGACATGTACATATATTACCTAAAACATTTATATATTAGAAAAACTCTGTTAGTATATACATATACAGTATATGTACAATAATCATTGATCCAATGACAATATGAATTCATTAAACTTGTGTATAATAGTATTTTAAAGTGCAATAAGAAAATAATATCCCACTGGGCTTTTTTCTTTTATTAGCTCTGGCACCTTGAAATCTCAGATAGCTCACAGATTTTTACTGCCTCAACAAATGATGGATGAGCTTCAGCGTACATGGAACAGTGATAGGACAGATGATGCAACCCATAAAAAATCTACATTAATGGTCGAAATTTGCAGCTGTCACATAGGGTTTTTTTTTTTGGAGGTGCTGTTATTCAAACCTTTGTTCTAACATTTACATATTCATTGTTGTACCTAATTAAAAACTAACACATTTGCCAATTATACCTCCGTGTTCACACACAACATTCTCAGATTTAGAACTTTAACTCAAACTTTTACACACAGCCAAACAAAAAACTCATTCACACATAACAGTCACATTCACAGTTTTACCTCACGCATACACACACAATCACATTCACAATTATACCTTACACATTCACACACAGTCACATTCACAATTTTACCTCACACATTCAAACACAGTCACATTTAAAATTTTACCTCACGCATTCCCACACAGTCGCATTCACACACACAGTCACATTCACAATTTTACCTCACATTCATACACAGTCATATTCACAATTTTACCTCACGCATTCACACACAGCCACATTTACAATTTTACCTCACACATTTCCACACAGTCACATTCAGTTTTACCTCACACATTCACACACAGTCACATTCAGTTTTACCTCACACATTCACACACAGTCACAGTTTTACCTCACACATTCACATACACACTTACATTTACAATTTTACCTCACACATTCACACACACAGTCACATTCACACACAGTCACGTTCACAATTTTACCTCACACATACACACAGTCACATTCACAATTTTACCTCACACATTCAAACACACAGTCACATTTACAATTTTACCTCACATATTCACCCACAGTCACATTCACACACACAGTCACTCACAATTTTACCTCACACATTCATACACAGTCACGCTAACAAACAAAGTCACATTTACATCTGCGTGTATCTGTGTGTATTTGAACATCATTATAAACAGCACCTCCTAGTCATGGTCACACTGTACTTGAGCTACATTGGATCTGTTGCCAAAAATGATTGACATATGCATACAACATACTTAGGCAAACATTCAAATGTCAGAAATTACTCTGAACTAATACACCTCTTTCATCTTTATACAGCTCCACATGGCAGTATGAACATCCTCTTTCCTAACACAGCAGCACATTTCCTAATTAGCACTGCTTTCTATTTTACCCTAATTCACCCAATTATGCTTAAAAATAGTGATCATGTCCTTTACGCACAGGTATATTGCATATTTTAGTTAGACTATTATTTTATTGATTTCATTCATCAATATTTCTGATTGAATTAGTCATCATTGACATCACTGATTAAAGAAATCTGTAAGGTCCAAAAGTCTGTTGCTTTTTGACTTCCGTTTCTGCTGTCAGAGTTTAACTAATCCAGCAGATACTGTTTGTTGAGTAAATTTATGCGACTGATCATAAAGGCTGCTAAACATACCAGCTAGCTTTATTATCAAACAATGTCTATATTAGGGCTGTCAAAAGTAGCGCGTTAAAAAACGCATTAACGCAAATACATTTTTACGGCACAAATATTAATAACGTGCGATTAATGCAGCGCCATTTTTCTTTCCCGTTTTTATTAAGCATATAAATAAATAAATATAAAAGAGGCGAAATTTAAACCTTCGACGCAACACACATTTAGTCATGATGTAATTTTTTTACTTAGATATGAAAAATAATTATAAACTCCACCTGAAAATTATTTTTAATCAGTAAACATTTGTTTTACTGATTCGCCAAGTCTCAAATCAAGCACCAAAATCCACACGATGCACACATCCGGCAATTAAAACCGTCCGTGTGAAAACAAGGCAGAAGTTCAGTTTGGTGTCCTGATGTTTTACGTAATTTAAAATGCCATAATTACTTTAACTACATTTACAAGTATATTTTGCCTTCATGCTCTATGTTGAGTTTGGTTTCACTCATAATAAACATACATTTGCATGTCCATGTGGATAAGAGTATTAAAAACTTGAAAAGGTACACTGAGAAAAGATACAAATATGCAAATTAAGTTGTGAATAATTGCGATTAAATATCTGAATTGATTGACAGCCCTAGTATATATTATTAGCTACTGTATCTTGCTTACGTAAGACTGCTATTTTTGTCATTGGAGTTGCTAAACATAAGTAATTGCACAATGAAGCTTGGAGGTTACCTACTATTACCTATCACTCTCTTTGTATAATGAATAAAATAACAATTATTCAACAGCATTGTTGGATTCTCGTATTTGATCTGTCAGATGCTGGAGCTGTTGCTTTTCTAGAAATTTCTATGAAATTCAATTCCAGTTCCAGCTACAAATTACAGGTTCATATTATTGCTCTTCTTGTAGTCAGATCATATCTACAGTAATGTTTAAACAGAATTTATAAAAATATTGTAAAGATTTCTGATAGATGTTTATTTAAGCCAGGAGTCTCCAGTGTCAGCAGTTAAGCTTTTTACTTAAGCATAGGAAAGTCTTCATAAAAGATAGTTTTGCAGTTTATAGATTAAGTTAATTACTGTTTTAATGCCAATAAAGGAGCAGAAAACTAATTGTTACACTTCAGGATGTTGTTAATGTTGTAATTAGAAAATAACCAGTTTGACAGATTATTTCTGTTCATGTAAACGCATATATCTTTTAAAATATGTACTTTAGATTTTATTTTTGTAACTCTGGTTGCTTAGTCATGGATTCAGGCTTCTGGACCATCCTATTCATGGTAATAATTAGTAAGGCAGAAGTTTTTCCTGATCACTAAAACCCCAAAACCACATTGAACCTATTTTGTACGTGCAATTTGGACTTCCGTGTGCTGCTTTTTACATCTATATGCTGTCAGTGGGCCACATTGCACATAAATTTAGCAAAAAATAACAACCAAATCTACTGAGATTGACTAGTGAAACACAAAGATGGACCCCTGCTATATACAGAAAATCTAAACTGAATTACACACACACACACACACACTCTTACCCAAGGCAATATTTAAAAAGCCTAGGAAATGCGTCATGAACAAACCCAGACATACAGCTTACTACATCATGAATAACAGGGTGGATTTGTTCAGGTGGTGATTAAACCCACTCGTGAGATTAAATATACAGGAATACATTTCCGAATAGAATGTAAATAAACTGCAATAGGTTTTCAGTACATAACATTTCAAAATATGTATCGAATCTATTTTATATATCTATAGCATCTTTTTTTTCTATAATACATTGTGTCTGGACAGTTGCAACTTATCAAAGTCATTTCCTGAAATCACAGTAAATCGTTGGTAAGATGCACTCAGTGCACCCATCTAGTATTGTGTCATCTCTGACACATGATCATGCATCAGCAGTGCAAAGGTTGTTGTGAGTAATGAGAGGAAACTATTACTGTACATAGGGTTGACCGCTTGGGTTATGCATAGTGATTTGCAGAAAAATAAAATGTTGAATTTATTTATTTTTTTTGGTGTTTGATGCTTGCTCACTCATGTAATGTTGACAGTTTGAGCCTACTGTTGCTAACAAATAAAGAAACCCAACAGGCAACTGGTGGCTGAACAGAATAGTAAAATAATCACACACTTGCCTAAAAAGACATAAGAAATCCTTAACTAAGCTAAAGTATATAACAAAGTTATTTTTAAGTAATTTGGAGCATTTACACATTTAGACATTTGCTATTCGTGATTTTATAATTTTTTTTTTTTTACAAAATTTCACACTTAGTTTTGGAAATTTGCACATAAAGGGTTCGCTTATGTGAATCCTAATTGATCAGCTTCGTCTCATAAAATTAATGTGGGTTTCTGGAGTCATATATACTGTCAAATTTTTTTTTTTTCGATAACACACACACATTTCTTTGTCATCGAAGCAAAAAAATCATTAAAGACCTATAAGATTATCTTTTTGATTAGGACAAAAGGAATGGAAAGAGAATTAGAGCTGATGAACTGCGGTGGCTGAGCTGTATTACTGGAAGATTTAGCTCTTGCTACAATGCTCTTTTACCAATTAACCATGCTGTCATGAGGTGTCTGAGATTTCATTAGGTTTTGTGTCACTAACTGAAAGGCATTTGTCATGGGTATGCTTAGTAATTTACTTAATCAATACTTACAAAGGAATACTATACACAAGAAAATCAATGCTACTGGTATGTTTTTCAAATGAAGACTTTTTAGTTTAGTTTGGTTCTGGAAAATTTCACAACACAAATTTATTGAAGGATCAAGAAGCTTTTGGTTATGTCTCAAACAAGCAAGTTTGAGACATAGTTCATAGCCGTTTTTTAAAGCAAGTGTGTGATGTAGAAACAGGCTGTGCAAAGACTAAACTGGCATGCTCTAAGTCTCCATTATTTGTAAGCAACAATAGATAGGTTATAGGTTTTGTCATCTTCAAAACGCATTTAAAAATTAAAATTTCTGGCCAAACATAAAGATTTATGTCTTGAACCAGACCTGCTTTGCGTTTTTTCTAGAAACGGAGAACCTGCAGTTAACATCTCTCGAGATTGTGACCTCTTTTGCGCATCTATAATGTATATCTTGAAGTGCAAGGAGAGATGTACAAACTTTTCAAAGCAGTCTATATCCTGCTGCTTTTGTGTCTTGATCAATCAAACATATTGCTGTACACCTTGAAATCCTGAGTGTGACCCAATCTTTCGTCTTCCCATTTCACCTTACAGTTTCTTTGTGCTATTTTTTGGGAAAGTTTGCAATCTAAAACCAAGCCGAACTAGAAAAGCTGGTAGGCATGCTGAAGCTGTAAAGACACAGTTTGTAAATGCTGCTTTACTGATTCCAATCCCAACCCCAAAATTGATAACTCTGTAGTAAGAATAAAGGGGGAAAAGTCAGTAGGAAGTTTTCACAGCAATGCCATAGAAGAGCCATTTTTGGTTGCTCAAAGAACCTTTCAGTAAATGATTGGAACTAAGAAATATGCACATTGTTTAAAATTTTATACAGTTTTCTTCCAACTTTTTTGTCCAATTTAGTAAATTGCTTTGGGTGGGGGCGGGGCTATTATTATTATAATACAAATCCCTGTTGCTAAATCATAATAAGATGTTTTCATGTGCAGTATTTATTATCATTATTATTATTGTTATTATTTATATTGACAATTTATTTGCACATCTCACAGTTGTATACATACTCTGTATACTGGTTGGTACTGCATCGTTGTTGTGTTGTGCTGTGTTGTGTTGTGTTGTTGCACTGAATGTTGTTTGCATAAAGTTGCATACATGCAATCTATGTAATGTCCTGTATAAAGATCTGTTTTGGAAAATGTGCTGTACTGTATATGGTTGACAATTAAGATTTTTGGGTATAAATTACCTTTTTTTGGTTCTATGGATGTTAAAGATTCTTCACACGACCATACACCTTGACAAAGAACTATTGAAAAACCTTTTTTAGCAGTTTTAAGAGTAAACATGATTATTGCTTCCACATCAAAATGATTTTATTAAAACCAAATAAAATTTCTCAAATTTGGTTAAGACTTATTTCTACTGTTATTAAAAATGAAAATAAAAAGGTGACGTTTTTTTGAAAGCCTGGTGGAGAAAAAAACTTTCTACTAAAGATGGAATAACTAATCAAAATCACTGGGCCAATTACCAATTCGGGTTGTTTGTTTTCTAATGGCTATGTAATGGTAGTCTAAAAAGTCCAAAACCTTAAACTAGAGAATCTGTTGTAAGGTTATTGCTAAATATTTAAAGACAGACTTAAATGTGAAGTCCAATGAAGACATACTTTTGCAGTCAAGAGAAAATAAAGCACAGGAGATCAAATTGTCATTACTAAGTCAAATTAAGTCAAATCTTAAGGGTTGTCAACGTCTGGTTCCCAGTTCAAGAAGAAATACAGAACCTACATCACCATACGAAGACTTCAGGGCTGCTGCGCCCCCTTTGGCAGTGTGAAATATTACTACAATGTGCTCAGTGCAACATGAAAGAAAGCACAGAAACTGATAAACAACACATAACACACCCACACACACATTTTACAACATGAGCATATCCTGAACAGCCCTTGTAGTCATGCACATGGACCAGCACGCTTTATAGAGGGTATATTTCCAGTCTTTAAAAATCAGACCTCCTTGACTCCTTCACTGGCATAAAGATAGAACAACAGATGCTTTAAGACTACTAGAAGTCCATGCATCACTTCATCACTTCATGCACTGAAGGAGGAGGATGAAGACGAGGACAAGAACAAGTAGGAGGAAGGTCCTGGATTGGAGGTTTCCATGCATCTGGTACATCCAGGCCATTGAGGAATGAAAGTTTCTTAAGTCGCATGACCTGATCAGGATGTGGATCCAATCAAACAGTCTTTTTTTTTTTTTTTTTTTTTTATCCTTTGTATTTTTTTCCCCCTCATTTACTGTATTCAGCTGAAGGTCTGTGTAAAACAGATTCAGTACTTATTAAAAATTTGCAATTAAATGAATTACAAATTAAATCTTATGGTTCATGTAATGCAATAGTTTTGTTTTTTACAGTGCTGATTCCAGTCAATGTCGAATGTTCGCAGGTTTGTGATTGGATGCCGACGTTATTTCATGCCGCTTCGGAGCACCTGATTGGCTGCGATAAGCATGACGCTGATGATGAAAGCGATGGCGAAGGCGCAGATCAGACTCTTCCTTACACACGTCTGTTTCACCTGTTGTGTCGGACTCTCCGCTGAGTAGACACAGTAAAGAGGAAGACAAAAATCAAAGGACAGTACAGCAAATGACCACCAGGGTTTTTTTTTTTTTCTAACAATGGTGCCTGAGACGAACTAAGACAACAAAAATCTCAGCATCTCATTTATTCAGCTCACAGTGGCAGATTTCGTTTGAATCATCTTACAGTCGATGTCCACTTGGCAGTCCTCAGGATTCTCAATGTGGTTCTCCTCTGTCATGATGATGGTCTCGATGTCTTTCATGGTCAGGTGATCGCAGAAGGTCTCGTAAAGCAGACGCTTCAGCTCGTCTACAGTGAGCTTCTGCATGTCGCACTATCAAAAAGAGACAAGTTCACAGTTTTAGAGGGACACGTTATAGGTTTCATAACGGACATTAACACACACAAATGCTGTTTTTGTCTGATTTTATGTCACTTTGATGTAACACCTGAATCAAATGTTTCATGCTGCATGGCCTTTTGCACACATTTTTCACTTATACAGCTTGATTACTTACTTTGCACTTTTTGTGTTTTTGTTTGATAAGAAAGAAAAGAAAGAGGTAAAAAGGCTTTTTACTTGTCACATGTATATTACAGCCCAGTGAAATTCTTTCCTCTCATATCCCAGCGATGTAAGGAAGTTGGGGTCCCAACCCAGGGTCCACTATGATACAGTTCCCCTGTAACAGGGCCTTGAGGGCCTTGCTCAAGGGCCCAAGTGTGGCAGCTTGGCAATACTAGAACTGACTTTTTTTTATCACTAACCCAGAGCCTTTACCACTGAGGTACCACAATTCAGTCTTTTTTTATATAAAATGTATGTTCTTTTTGAAGATTCCAGTCCACATGTAGTCTGTATTTCCTCTTGTAATACTTTTAATCACCAGATTTTGGAGCATGCTTGTGGAGATTTGTGTCTCATGTTAGTAAAGTCTGGCACTGATGTAGGTGAAGTAAGAAAGACTGGGGTGCAGTCAAGATTCAAATTTTTGTTCCAAAGGGGTTCAATAGGGTTGAAGTCAACTCTCTATAGCAGAAGATTGTCCACTCCAACTCATGTAAAGCAGATCTTCATGGAGCTGGCTTTGTGCACAAACTGACATGATGCAGTGTGTCTTCCACTCGTATCTCTCTTATTCTTACACACACACCCACACACACCCACACACACACACACACACACACACACACACACACACTTCTGCTTTTAAGCATCTAAAGGGCTTTGCTCAAGGACACTACATCACAGAGCTGTGCCGGGACACAGCAACCAGCTCCGCTTAATCCATTTCTAACCCACTGTTAAAATAAGAATTAGCACAAAGTGCAAATTTTTATGCAAGCAGGAGGCTTAAGTTAGCTGCTTAATTAATGCCAAATTGCAAAGTAAGTGTGAGGGCCGATACATTCCTGATTTAGCCTATTTTGGTGTGTGTGTCTGATTACGGGAGACACGAATGGAAGAACACACTGCATCATGTCAGTTTTAATAAGACAAAGTCACATAGTAATTACCTTCCAGAACACAGAGTCGAAATCGGTGCCGTTGAACTTGTCAGGCATTCCGGCTGCGGAGATCTTTGGCCCCAGGAGTGTCACAAACTCCTCAAAGTCCACTTGCCCATCTCCTGTGAGAGAATGAGTAAAGGAGACAGAAAGAGAGAGAGAGAGAGAGAGAGAGAGAGAGAGAGAGAGAGAGAGAGAGAGAGAGAGAGAGAGAGAGAGAGAGAGAGAGAGAGAGAGAGAGAGAGAGAAGAGGTAGAAGTGAGATGTTTGAGTGGAATTAATTCTATAATTTAAGCACTACAGACAAACTGAAAGAGAATTCAAAGGTTAATGTGATTAGAGGTGGAGTCAGTATTTGTGTATGTAAATAATAGTGTAATGATGTTTATAGATGGTAAAGGTATGAAGGCTATGAAATTCAGAAAAAATTATATATAGCTAGTTGCTATCAAGATGGCTGCAGTTGTGGGTAATGATTTTATTGAACCTGGCAAACAACAAAGTACTCTGAAAAGCACTTTGACTAAAATTGGTCAAGGACAGACAATAGATCAGGCAATTTATTAAAAGAATATCAGCACTAATACCAGTGGAGACTGTTTGGGACACCATTTTTTTATATGCTTTGCCTCACCATCCATGTCCAGTCTCTGGATGATGACCTCCAGCTCCACCTCATTGGGCATGTAGCCCAGAGAGCGCATGGCCATGCCCAGCTCCTGCTTAGAAATAAAGCCGTTCCCATCGCGATCAAACACCTTAAATGCTTCCCGAATCTCTGAGGGGACAAAAAACACCAAGACACAGAAAAGAGAAATCATGAATCATCAGTTGTGTGGAGCAGCATGTAGGAGCCGTTTAAACGTAAGACACATAAAATTAAAGTTTCAAAAGTATTGGGACACCTGGCTTTTCTAGGCATATGTGTATCTAATCCTCGTATCCAGAAAAGCTTCTAAACCTTTACCACAACGTTTAAGTCACACAATTGTATTGGGTGTCTTTGGATGTGCTAGCATTTCATTATCCCTTTAATTGAACTAGCAAACTCCAAACTCTTCAATGATGGCGAACCTCCTTAAAAGTTTAAAGTCAGCTCTATAAATATATGAAGTTGGAGTCTCCAGGCCTCCTAAAATCTCCACAACCTCCCTCCAATATCTAGTGGAACATCTTCCCAGAAGAGTGGAGGTTATTATAAGAGCAAATTGAGGCTAAATGTGGAATGAGATGCTCAAAAAGCACGTATAAATCTTATATCCAGGTGTCCACAAACTTTCTCCAAAAATCTTTTTTTGTATGTTATAATTTCTTTCACTTTTTATTTATCTTGTTTGGACACACTTTTGTCTAATTCTAGTCCTTGAGTAATTAGTGCAATTAACAACTTTTGTGGCAACTGTGAATTTGTATTCCTTAAGCACTTTTATTATTTATTAATATTGTATTTATAGTTTAATTTTAGCAAATATGTGAACACTTGTATTAATGTGTACAATAAATGACCTTGAACAACACACAGCTATTTTTTATTAGGTGGTGTTAGCTCAGTAGTTAAGATTCTGGGTTACTGATGGGAAGGTCGGGGTATCGCCAAGCTGCCACCCTTGGGCCCTTGAACAAGGCCCTTTTACCTTTATATAAAGAGCGAATGACAAAACAGTGAAAAAGGATATCCATTCCAGAATACTGGGTTAAAAGGATTTAGTATTTAAAACACTCATTGGAATGCATTCAGCTCACATATACAACAGTCAGTGCTGGTCTTTGAAATAAAAACTTCAGCATGGAGGTCGTGTTGAAGTGTTCGAGCTGAACTCGGTCAAGCAGGATATTGGTTATGCTTGAATGCGGCATTTCAAGTCTCAATCTCTTTTTTCAGCATGCTAACTTTATTAGGAACTAATAAACATATGGGGATTGAGGTTATAGAAAAAATAGTCAACAACAGATTGGTTAGTGTCAAGCAGGGGCTGTGTAGCATGTGTCACTGGCTACCCAGGTACATACTGTATAAATATGACTTTATTTGTAGGTATCTACAAAATGGATTGTTTTTTCTTAGCTGTTTACTTGCAATACATGGCAAGTATTCACAAACCCAAATCGGCCCAATCAGCTCTTAGAAAAGTAATATAAATCTGACACACTGAGAAGGTGACCTTCCTCCTGATTGATTTTATTCCCAATTTTATCTTTTGTTTCATAATTTTTTGGAATATACACGCTCAGACAATAAAGAAGGGCATTTCATTTAGTTGACTACGAAAATGAAATTCGACATTTCTGTCAGGGTTAATTTATTATTTCTGCCCTGCTATATGTTCACACACTGTTAGTTATATTATTCAATTAGATTTTTAATCAAACCATTCATTTGCATTCATGAATTCAATTAATTAACATGATTATTCAATATAATTACATGAAATATGTTCGCAGTTCTGCGATAAATGGACAAAATTATCAGGAACACCTGACTTTCCCATCCATATGTCCTTCTTTTCCCAAACTGTTACCTACACTACAGTATGTATAGGATGTTTTAGAAAGCTGATTGCACCCCAGGCCTCCTAAACCAGTATCTGACAGATTTTCACATTAACACTCCAGAATCTTCCCAGTAGTGTGGAGGTTCTTATAAGTGCAAATGGATGTCTACAAATGTCTATATATAAATTTGTCCATATAGTGTATGTTTATTCTCATTATGAGCCTTTAAAAGCATTTACCTCAGCATAACGTGACCTTTAAAAGCATAGGCATTTACACAATCGCAATTTTACAGCTCTTTGTAAGCTTGAATAGTCTCGCTTTTGAGGTTAGTGTACTTATATTTCATAATTATTTCTTGTATGCACACCTCGCTTCATCTAACAGACCTCTTAGTTACAATCAGTGGTGAAAAGTATTTAAGTAAATGTACTTCGTTACCGTACTTATGTAATCTTATTTTTATGTAAAAGCAAGAAAGATATAAGCAAGTTTACGTTCTATTCAACTCATTTATGATCCAATATACCGTATTTTTCGGACTATAAGCCGCTACTTTTTTCCCACGTTTTGAACCCCGCGGCTTAAACAACGAAGCGGCTTGTTTATGAATTTTTCCTGGGTTTTTCCCGGTTTTCACAAACTTCAAGCCAAAAAACTGAACCCCATAACATTAGACCAATGAAATTTCCGAACAGAAACGAAAAAAACGCACCTCACCTGTGTTCTGAGCTGCACGGCATCGGGAAGTAAAACGCACGACGATGCCAAAAGATAAACTCCCGAGAGAAATAGTTGTGAAAGGAAGGAGGAAGACAGTGAACAATGACTTTCTTGGTAGGCTACTGTTTAGATACAAGCCGTTGTAACGCGTTGAGTCTGGGTGAAGGGAGAGCTCGCTAACTCCAGTTGCAACAGATATCATATAAGCACAGACAGGTTTCCAAAACTCGTGCTTTTTTATTTTTCTTGGCAACAGCGTTATGGGTTAGTCAAAGAAACTTAGAAATGAGCATCAGAAAATAATAAGGACATATTCCTCGTCTTGAACACACCCAGTAATACTGGAAAAATGCAGTGGCAAGCTATTCCCAAAATACCGCTATGCTCCTAAAGGAAGCGCAACATATTTCACCAGTTACACCGTGTAACAGACATTAAAGCCTGTGTAAAGTACATTAGTGTAGACACCTGAGGCTTATAGACAGGTGCGGCTTATTTATGTTCAAAATATAAAAATATTTGATATTATTATAGCTTGTATATGGGTGCGCTTTATAGTCCGGAATTTACGGTATGTATGTTTTACTCCACTGTATTTTGTTGGCAATGACTATTACCAATCACATGTCGCAAATCTGTTGATGTCATTAAGGATGAACCTTAATGACATCAACAGATGTGCGACATGTGATTGGTAATAGTCATTGCCTAAATGTTGCCTGTGAGTGGCTTTTTAGCACCGCTGGCCTCATTTTCAGTCTAAAAAAGAGCTCAAATAAATTCCAAAAACTTTGAGAACCAGGTTTTGTTGAAGTAAAAAAAAAAAATGTTGTCCCTCTCAGAGACTGAGCAGTGCATCAAATCACAGTCAGCCCTGAATATTTGATTTAATTGAATTTTGATAGTAAATAATCTAAAATTATGGTTTTTTTCTTCGCTCCTTCAAAGATAAAGCTGCAAATTCTTATAGAGAAAGTCAAAGAGAACGTTTCAGAGAAACTGCTCTGTGGGGAAAAAGTTTCAGGAGTGGAGACTCCTTCCAAACATGCTAAACAAACATCTCCTTTGCCATTTCAGTACATTTGTATTTTTCTTTTATACAAGTTCCTGAATTAAGCATTCAGCAGCATTATGGCAGCGAAAAACAAACCAAAAAAATATCATGAAAATAGAATTTAAAGAAGAAGCATCATATGTAATAAATATTAATATATGACACCAAGCATGCAGCGTGATCAGAAATGATAACTTACTAATGAATAAAGCGTCAGGTTGCAAACATTTTGAAATAAACCTAATCAACCTGAGACACTGGACTCTGAAGTAAAGACTTTTTTTCTTTCTTTACCCCTCTGCATCTTTCTCCAGGTCCCAGGGATGGTGATTATCAGTTACTGGTGCAGGAAAGCTGCATTGTTTAGCATTTCCCCTGCTCTTTCTACAGTAGTCTTGATTTCATATCAGTCCATTCTCCTGCATCCATCCGTCTTCTATATGAAAAGCTTTTGGGTGACATTTTCTACAAATCCATCCGGAAAAAACAATAACCTCGTCACATATATACTAACACTAAAAACCCTGCATCTATAGCTGTAGTACAAATAGCAAGATAAATGAAATGTTCAACATTTTGTTTGGTGCAGTCTGATAACAGAATAAATAATAATGACCAAAGTATTAAGGATCAAACCTCAAGGATGCTGCAGGAGAAACTGTTACAGATATACCATAATAAGAATTGGGCAAAATACTGTGCCATGCTGAAACAAGAAACCATGGGGCAAAGAGAAAGGGGAGATTCAGAGAATAATAACACAACATGCAATCAAAGTAGCCTTTTCTTAGGTTAAAAAAATACAAATACTTCATTAATATATTTCTGCTTAACAATGGAAGTCTATATTGTTGCTAGTTATATGTATATTGTCAGAGATATTCCTCCTTGTGCAGAGCACAGCATGCCAGCTTGCAGAAAGAGAGACAGCGGGTACCGCATTCTATTCCCTGATGTCATGTGCTTTTGTTTTGATTTAAGTCCGTATGCACTGAGTATTTGTTTTCATTGTCACGTCTTTGTAATTTCATTTATTTAATTCCCGTCTAATTACTGGTCCTTGTGTTTTCCCATTCACAGCTGTTCCCTCTTCCGTGTTCATTAGCTTGTGTTTAAATATTCGTGTGTATCCATGTGTATTTCACGTTTTCACAGCGATCACTATCCTATTTTTGTTTCATGTTCCTCGTTTCCTGGTGTTGATCTAGTTTTGGTTTCTCATTCACGTTATTATTTATTAGTCGTTTTGCTGTTTGACGACCGCGCGACCTTTGCCTGTCTCACGTTTTCGCATCAGGGAATCGGCATAAAAGTTAACGATGTGATGCATCGATTTTTCAAAAATGTGCGTCTTTACATATTTTCATCGCTAAAAAGCAATTTATTGATATTATTATTATTATTAATAGATATGCTATACTTAAATTATTTAGAAAGTGAACAATAATTCATGTGTAGATTGAGTCCTCCTCCACTAAAGTGTTTCTTGATCGCGTTCTCGCTGCTACGTGACTATGACGCATCACAACACCAAGGAGACTGAGGCGTGTCCTGATAGTCACATAGAATAGAGATTAACATGGCAGAGGTAGAGCTGCATCTTCCTGAAGACACAAAAGGAAAATAACGTGGTTTTTTTTGCCTGTTTGTGAAAGGGACATGTGTTAGAAGTCAGACGGCACTTAAGTATGAATAATATATATTTATAAATTTATGATTTGCTGTCTGTCTGAACCAAAGAAATAAAAGTACGATTTGAAATTGTATAGAATCATATTTTTTCCAATGCATCGTATTTTATTGAATCGCATTGTGTTAAATAAAATCTAAATCTGATTGCACTGCATCGCATCAGTAGCTGCTTTATTAGGTATCTTCATTATGTATCTATCATTTTTTATGTATCGTTGACTATGCATCGAGATGTGAATCGTATCGGCCTCAGTTATGGAGAAACACATCCGTTATATGTGTTACACAGTATATCAAAATGTGGCATTCAATGTATGAGCAAATCCCATTTAGCCATTCAAGGTCTTTAAAACTTGAATCCTCACACAATGGATGCCGTCAACTGACAGATACTGGACGTGCTGTCTTTAAAAATAATATGAAATTAATTTCTGCAATTTATACTCAGATATCATTTGAAATGTCCTCAATGCCAGAATCAAACTTTTAAACATCAATTACCCTTTTTTTTTTTTTTTTTTTTTTTTTATATTAAGTGTAACTAGAGGTTAAAATACCAAAATGTTATGACTATATATCTAAAAGTTTGTTGATACCTGGCTATCACACACAAACTATATGTGATTCTACTTTTTAATTTGGAAACGCAGTTGTGTAGAATGTGTATATTTGCTTGGCCATTATAATTCCCCTTCAGTGGAACACCCCTGGAATGCCCCCTGTGCTACAGGAAGTTATAATTTGGCGAGGTTGGAGTGGACGAGCCGGAGTGTCCAGCACAGAGCCCTGACCTCAACCCCACTGAACACTTTTGGGATGAACTGGACCACTAATATGCTTTCAGTCCCTCTATATCTGACATCAGAGTAATCAAAGTAATGCTCCTATTGAAATCCTTCTCAGAACAATGTTGGTCAAGTGATGGTCAGATGTGTAAATACAGTAGATAAGTCCATACAGTGTACATGAAACAAAAAATGAAAAGACAAAGCACAAATTATCATCCTTTGCAATAATATTTTCCCTAAGCCATGACTCATTTATTAATATTAATATTAATAGTGCTAGTAGATACACAGACAGTAGGCTGCATGTCATCATACCATGTGACAAAAGGGGACTCGTATCCAGCCTGAGTGGCTGATATGAAGAAGTAAAATAAGAAATAAAAGAGTGCATAGTAGAATGTGACTCGATCATGCTGAATATGAAAGAAAAAAGGGCTGTGTGAGTCTCTCTAAAGGCAAAAGTACTGAAATAGATTTTAAACACAGAGGGTGTGAATGGAGGGAACGGCAGCACGTAGGCGAGGGATGAACTTAGATCAAAGAAAACGAATTAATCTTTCACTGGTCTCCAATTTTCTTTGTGTGAGCCCTTTAGACAAAATTGTAACCCACAAAAAGACCATAGTTAGTCTTAATCTGTGCTCAAGAAGAGACTGCAAGGGGGAGGGGGTATCCTATGCCTCTTATTCTACAGAGAGAATGGAGTTGGAATAAATCAAGGTTTTTGTCTGCGAAATGTCGAATTTGGCTAACTGTTAAAAACGTAATCTTACCTGAACCATGTGAACAATAGAAAGCATCTCTCTTTCTTTTTCTTTCTCATCCACACTGAACACCTTTGAAATGAACTGGACCCAGTCACATGCACCCTGGACCTCTATATACTAACATCAGTACCCAATCGTACTAATGCAATTGTGGAAACTTTCATGTCCTTCGTTTTTAATTTTTGCAGCTTTTCAATAAATCCTAATAAATGTGCATTTTTTCTGTTTTGTCTGAAAAACAAAAAAAATATATTGAATCTGAATAAAAAAAAAAAAAATTTAAGTACTAAAAACAAGTCTCAAACTGCTTATTTGTATTTGGATGTTTTTTATTTTTCATTTAATAGACACTTTGCACTTTTTTCCAGATCCTGAACGGTAAATGGGCTTTAAAAAGCATCAGAAATCATTTGAATGTCACATTTGTTAAAAACTTAATCCTACCTGAACCCCCTTGAAATCAATATAAATTAGTGTAAGTAGTTATACTTGACATGCGTGTCAAATATAAGGATATGATTTTTATAGTGTCAGATTACATCACGGTATGGCATTTACAATTAAAAAAAATTGGTGAATTCAAATCCCAGCAACAGCCAAGTTTCCACTGCTAAGTCCTTGAACAAGACCCTTTTCCCTGCCTCAAGATATGTCAAATTCCCTTTAGCAGAGGTTCTGCTTTTATATCTTAAAATTCTGAATATCTTGAAACAACAATAGGTTGTATTATGGTGTATTTTGACACAGACGTATACAAAGTAGTGATGGGAAAATCGGATCATTTTAGTGACTCAGTACTTTAAATCTCGTTCATTTTTTGAGTCATT
The DNA here is from genome assembly GCF_946808225.1 of Silurus aristotelis. Classification (NCBI taxonomy): domain Eukaryota; kingdom Metazoa; phylum Chordata; class Actinopteri; order Siluriformes; family Siluridae; genus Silurus; species Silurus aristotelis. Next base: position 16,122,134 of record NC_139596.1, on the reverse strand, counting down.
GAGTTCATTTTGGGGGTTGGGGTTGGAAGCATGGCTGGAAGCATCAGGTTGACATTTAAGGATGGAATCTTCTTTTATCTTCTCTTTAATGATGGAGGAATATGTGTGTATGTAAATTTGCTGGGATTATGACAAGCTGTTTATAGCTGCTATAGCTAGACTCTCTATAGCATACGAGAGCAAAGATCATATAATCAATAAATAGTACACTTTCTTCCCTTTTTGCAATACTTTAACATTTACAACATTTGACACAAGCTTTTGTCCAGAGCATTTATCTTACTGTGCATTTATCTCATTTATATAACTGAGCAGATATTGGGTAAAGGGCCTTGCTTGAGGGCCTCGGAGAGGCATCTTATAATATATACACAGCGCTACTCTGCTCCAAGGTGCTTTGTCCCCTGTTTCTGAACAAACTGGAATATGTAAAGAAAATAATTTCACTGTAATATATAAGTGACAAATAAAGGCTCACTGTTGATTAATTTCCTAAACACCCGTCTCACCCACCCACCCCTTATAGGGTGAATCCTTATTTGATGTCTACTTTTCTACTCCTATGCTTTACTGGGGCCAGGGGTGCAGCTCCATTTTTGCTGAGGGGTATTCAAGATATTGTATTTACCCACTTTTTGGGACGGGGGTAAACAAGAAAAAATTACACTACATGCAATGGATGCAATGGAGGCACCCCTATGCCCACTGCACATACTGCATACTCCATGTATTATAGCATGTGTGGGAATGCTTGTATTAAATTATCTTGACAGCCTGAATAAGTATAGCAACAGCTTTTTCTCCAAGGTCCAATTTTAATGTGCCCTTTAGAGTTACAAACTATTGTGGACTGTACCTTCCTGATGTTCCTTTAATTAAAGGAACAAAAAGACCCACCCTAGAGGCTACCACCGAGTATTTTTTTCCTGAGTGGTCACAATGACCGCATAGGAGACTCTGTTCATCCAGCTTAATAAATATCTCAGCTTGTCATCATGCTGCATACCAATGAGCCTCGGAAGCCTTTGGCTTCAGGTCCCGAATCTCCTCTAAATATCCTTTGTCGCTCTTTTTGTTGGTTTGATATTGACGTCTTGGCTCTTGCTCCTCTCTTTTAAACAGAAGGGTTCGGCTGCTCCTGATACACACCCACGCTGCTTTTGATGTATGAAGGTGCGCTCACACTTCAAAGATATGTAATGATTCCTGCTGTGACTTCGAGTAAGACCGACATTTCAAGTGACCCTTTGGAAATTGCTCCTGTGCGGGGTTAAATGGATTCCATATACTTCTCGGATTTATATAGAATATGAGAGCGCACACTCATGAACGTGCTTTCAAATAAATTCCTCGAATCTAAATGACGTCCCTGATATAAATCTTCAAGCGGGACACTATGAACGCTTTATAAAGCCAGTTAAACGGTGTTTTATGCTGCCAATATGCTCACATGCATCATAATGACGGGGACAGTAATTCATTCTGTCTGTAGTTTCAGTGTAACAGGTGTCATCTGAGAGCTGCAGAAGCTCCTCCACATGCTAGGGTTACATTTGTGGACTTCCCTACTAGCTCTTTATAGAACAGACTAAAGTAAAAAAATTTTAAAAATCTATGTTGGCAAAAATATAACCACCCATTGTGTGTGTTCTGCACTTATTTTTTTTTTTATCTCCTCATAAGACTCAGTCCATCTTGCATTCTGTGCAGACCTTACTCCACATTCGAATACCACTGTAAATGTATTTTAACGAGCCTCGAGAGCCTGCAAATGGGCTTAATCGCAGCACTGGTACAGAAAGATTTTCCCCTCACTTCTGTGTCTGTCCCTGCGGAAGAATTGTTTTATGGAGAAAAAGTAAACAGACCTAAGAAAAGATATATGCTCAGGATAGCCAGTTATACAAGTCATCATATTGCTGATACAGTGGATATTAAAAGTTTACACAACTGTATGAAATTGCAGGTTTTTGAAATATAAATACAGAAAAAACAACATAATTGTTACATCTTTAATGCAATATGATGCATAACATTATGACCACCTGCATAATATTGTCTTGGGCCCCCTTTTGCTGCCAAAATAGTCGAGACCCACTGAGTAATAACAGCGTGAACTTCTTCAGAATTTTTAGCTACAGGAGCTCGTCTGTTGGTTTGGACCACACGGACCAGCCTTCGGTCCCCACATGCATCAATGAGCTTCAGCCGCACATTATCCTGTCGCCGGTTCACCACTGTTCCCTGCTTGGAGAACTTTAAATAGATACTGACCACTGCAAACCAGGAACTTCTACAAGAGCTGCAGTTTTGGAGATGCTCTGACCCAGACGTCAATTTGGCCCTCGCCAAAATCGCTCAAATCCTTGCACTCACCAGTTTTTCCCGGCTTTTAACACATTAACTTTGAGGACTTTCAACTTTGCTGCCTAATAAAATCCCACCCACTAACAGGTGCCATGATGTTATGCCTGGTCGGTGTATTCATTTGTAATATATATATATATATATATAATGTTAGTTCCCTGGTGGTCTAGTGTTTAGGATGCGGCGCTCTCACCGCTGCGGCCCTGGTTCGATCCCCGGTCAGGGAACCAACCCCAGCCACTCTTAGTGCCGGTCCCAAGCCCAGATAAATGGGGAGGGTTGTGTTAGGAAGGGCATCCAGTGTAAAAACACGTGCCAAATCAAACATGCGGATGATCCGCTGTGGCGACCCTTAATGGGAGAAGCCGAAAGAAAGCTTTTGTATATACACAGTATATAGAAAAAAAAAATTACTTTTTTGGCAATAATCATAAAAAAAGTTTTCTTAGCTCTAGCTGACTATTTGTTGTATATATTATTGCAGCCAGATCTTGTCATTGTACGTCCGTGTGACTCAACACGCCTGGCTGAGATTTGTGATTTGGGAGCAGTGAATAAAGCGAGACCTCCTTTGTTAGCACACGTCCTCATAATTACATGATGACAGAAGCCTGTCTCCGACTGGAAAGCTGTCTGCCAAAAAAAAAACCTCTAAAGAAGGATAAAAAACTTCTCTGAACAGAGGCTGACAGACAGCATGGAAAAAGAGAGAGAAAGTTAAAGAGTGAGAGAATGTGAGGATTAAAAGCTGCCGTCTGTCTATTTTTGTTTTTTTTTTATCATTTTTGAGTCTTACCTCTGACAAATCACATAAGTAATCCAATTACTAGCAAAGTTGATACATTCTAAAAGATGGGTACGGATTAACCTTTAGATTTATGTATAGCTGTTAGTTTAATATTCACATCGTGAGTCGCCCTATAAAAGCATCCATCTGTTGACCTTAATGTGATTGACAGCGTTTGATTACTGAAACCGCAGAGTCATGAGGGGTGTGACATCATCGTGACTAAACGAAGACGAGAATCACTTAGCGGAATGAGCAGGACAGGAATCAAATTGAAAAGTAAGAGGGGAAGGAATGGAGCAAGACGGATGTTGCTAATTAAATACGGCCTCGTATTTGCTAATTAATAATCCTAATGGTGATATATTGTGAATCCAGACCGATACAACCCTGAAAATATTTCCCAATAACAGCACATTAGGGTGTAGTTTATTCCTTTTTTAACACAGGATCTTTGACAACAGTAACATTTTAACACCACACATATTAGGTCCTTTTATAACTTTTGTTACAGCATCCATAAAAGTCTGCATTGTAGGACTTTTGGGCTGTCCCAGATAAAAGATGTGCAAGGTAAGCCATTAATAAACGGTGTTCGTACACCGTGTAGTGAGAGGTTTTAAAGATTCCATTGTGACGGTCTTGTTATATTTAAGCGACGGCTGAAGACCCACCTCTTCCAGAAACACGTAAATTAGCACTTTCCAAGTTTGCTTTGTAAAAATGAAGAGTTATAGTCTAATTTATATTAAGTAATCTAGCATACCAATGTAGATTTATTCATTGCTGGAGACTCAAAACACTTTTGTACGTCGCTCTAAATGACCATCTAACAATGTATTTGCTGTGTCTACCGACTAGCCAATAAAAATTCAACACATCCATCAACGAAACATTGCGCTAAAACCTATATAGTGTGGATAAAAAAAGAGCTAAAAGAAGTGAGGAGGAAAATCTTGTTGAGGTGTGGCAGCAGAGGTCTTGCTCGTTCGACATGTCCTCTAGCTGCAACCATGATCCTGTCAAGAAAGATACTGCATGGAAACAAATAGCGAAGGAACTGGAGCAAGCAAGCAAGCTGTACAAATGCAATCCTTTTTGTCGGCCAACAGAGTTTGAGTTATTTAATACTGTTACACCATATGTTCGTTTCACATTTGGAGAAGTGAAAAGCCGTGTTTAAACTTTCACGATTTTTCAGTACACATAAAAATGTCAATTGCCAAAGCGTGATTCATTTGGCTTAATTTGTTTAACAACATGCAGCTGACGGTTTATTCTTCTATACTAACTATTATTCATATATATTAACCTCAGAGCTCAGGCTAACAACAGCGACTTTGACAAAGTAATTTTTATAATGTTAGGGTTGGGACATTTCAGATTTGAGAGAGAATGTGTTTGGACAGAAAATCTGATAAGGAATTGAAGTCATCAATAATGTCAACAAAATTGTTTGTTAGTGCACCAAGATACTGTGTAGCGTCTGTAATACAGGTCTATGTGAATGATTTGCTGCTATAGAAACAAATCATATTGAAAAGAGCATGTTGATATAAACCTGTCATGTTACAGACAGATTTAATGTCTAATCTGTGGGCGTATATCAGTTTCTACTCAATCAAGTTTAAACAATGTAGTAATAGTGTGGTATAAATGTTCATTAGCTATTTAAACTTCAAAAATTGTGAATCTGACTAAAAATATGGAAATTTTCACCTCTGAGAGCAGCAGTGTGTTTCCAAGTGCTGAGTTTATGCTAATATTTGTTAACCATAGCCTACTTAGATGCAAGCCTGGGCAGTTTATAAAGAAATGTCAGCATTCTTGGTTAAATTAGCTAGTTTAAAACATGCTCAACAAACAGATAAATACAGGTTTTTTTTTTTTTTTTACAGATCAATACATGTAGTCATCAGTGAGCCTGTTATTCTTTCAAACCTTAGCAAAAATCAACAATTCTGCTAATCTGTATATTAACAATAGGTTGCAAATCTGACCATCAAGATTTAAATAAACATTTAGCAAATCTGAAATAGGACATTTTGTTTGAGGAACACATAAAGGAATTAATTTGCCTCTTTTTGGCAGAGACAGTAACTTTCTTAGGACATTTTTCATTTTTTTATTTTGTGTTTGTTGCTAACTCTTCACAAAGCTGTCCCCAGCTTCAATTGAGTTGTACTCACTTGTTGATTTGCAGCCAATTCGCATTTGATTATGCAAATAATGTGCATCTCTCATGCGATGGAGATAATGCTGCTGATTTTTGGACAGCTTCTTAAATTGAGGAGGATTTGTGTCACTTTTCAGCTGAAGGAAAATGAAGGAAACACTACTGGCACACGATAATCACAATATCCCCACTTTAAATGTAAATTTACTCATTACTATGGTTGTTCTGTTTTTATAAATACCCTTCGCTCGGCTTGATGTTTGTTGTGCACATTCGGTTATTCTGTAAATAAACCATGCTTGACCCTGCTATGCCTACTATCGTCTGAACTCACTTATATGCTTTTGTACAGAATGTGCCTCACATTTGCTTACAGATGCTCAAGGTAATCGTTTTTGCCACATCACTGCTTCTGGTCCTTGGTTCAATCATAAGCTCACATTATAGCATGTTCTTACATTTCGCATATTCTTCTGGTGCCAGTGTGGGTTTTCTATGGGTTCTCCGGTTTCTTCCCACCTCCCAAAGCTTTCAGCGGGTTAACTGCTGTATGGAGTTTGTAATGTATTCATGATGTCCACCCTCGAAGTTTTCCTGTCTCTCAGCAAGTATTGGCAAGATAGAAAGATTTACTGCCAGCCTGAGCAGGATAAAGTGATTGCTCAAGATGAGTTGACATCCAATGATTGTAATATATTTGCATAAAAAAACCTCTTCCTCATCTAATGTATAACTATAAATGATCTTGTATTATGGTCTGTTTCAATACATAATTCTGATTGGTGAACATGGAGTAGTTCCAGTCAGTTATAACAAAATTATACATGAATGTGCCGCTTCATAAAAAACTGCAACCATAGTAACATACAGTTAGAGTCGCTTATAGAGTGAGACAGCTATTGTTAACATTTCTTAAATGATCTAACTGAGCCAAATGGAGGATTTTTGCATGGTGAATACACTGACTTTGCTAAATATACAAGATAAATTTGATGAATTGGAGAAGATAAAATATAATGAAAAATGGCACCAACAGCTTTATTAGTGTAAGTACGCACAATCCCCTTAAACACAAACAATCTCCCTCTCATAAGTATTTATTCAAATTTATGAAAAAAAAATTACTCATAGCATTTCTGTATGTCTGTGTATAATTTAAAGATCAAATGATCCATATTTTTTTAATAACTAAAGGCTTTATATTATCCAGTAATTATGCAGAATAATTCACAGGCAAATGTATGTTTCATGATTTTAAAATATCTCATGAAAGTGAGTACACCTCTCACATTCCAGCAACCATTTTAGTATATATTCTCATGTGACTATACTGTAGAAATGCAACTTGGATATATTTTAGAGTACTTAATGTGCAGTTTGTGTAGCAGTACAGATTTTTTTTCCTTTAAAAAGAACTCAATATACAGCTATTATTTTCTAAATAACTGTATGGCGTTTAATCATGCAAAGTCACATTTCCTATTTATCACGTTCATATTTTTGTTTGCTTGACAGGACCATACAAATTTGTATATCTTGTATTAGAGGAGTTAAAATTGGCACAATTCTCTCATTTTGTATGACATATAGACTCACATACAATATGTGTGTGTGTGTGTGTGTGTGTGTGTGTGTGTGTGTGTAAGTGTACATACTGTTTTTATTCTCTCCTTTTGTCTTTTTTCACACTCTCTCTCTCTCTCTCTCTCTCTCTCTTTTTTTTTTTTTCCGAGGACTAAATCCAGTTCCAGCTAGAGGTCATTAATTTTTAATTAGACTTGTCGATTTGCAGTAACGGGGGCAAAACAAGTGGTGGTGAAGTGAAGGTGGTGAGGGCAGGGATTTATGGAAATGTGAAGTGAGAAGATGCGGCAAGTGTACTTGGGATTAAGGGATGATGGGACACCACTTGAGTGAAAAAACTGCTGCTACTGAGAATGTTAGTCTTTCGCAAGATGGTATGGAGTCCATACGGTTAATTTTTTTTAATCCCGGAAATTAGCACTGCCCTTATTTGAGGATGAACTATTTATTTTTTCACCTTTCAAACTTTGAGGCATATGAGGAAGACTTGTAACGTGTGTGATATTTACTTTTTACAACAAATAAGTCTGAAGCAGAGAACCTAAAAACCTGCTGTAGCACTTCATCACAAATAGCACAATATAAACATATGGACAAAATTATTGAGACACCTAATTTTCACAGCCATTTTTGTGGTTCGACCCCAAACTGTAACCACAAAGTTGGAGGCACACAATTGCATAGGATGTCTTTAGATGCGGTAGAATACAATTTTCCCTTCATTTTACAACTAAGACACCCAAGCCTGTTCCAACATGAAGCCCCTGTGCACAAAGCCTGCACTATGAACATATCTTTTACATGGGTTGGATTGGAAGATCTCAAAAGCTCTAACCTTGACCCTATTAAACCTCTTTGAGATGAACTGGAATGCTGACTGCACCCCAGACCTCCTTCATCAGAACCTTATATTACTAACATCCTTGTGACTGAATGTCTCTACAACCACACTTTAAAATCTAATAAAAGATCTTCCCAGAAGAGTGGAGATTATTATGACAGTGTCCACAAACTTTATCCATATAGTGTCCCTCTGCACAATAAGACACAATTTCCCAAATTGCAAACTTATTCACTATTCAACACCAATTTTTCTTATAAATAGTGCGAGTTCTATGTTTACACTGAACATTGCAACTAGCAGAAATGCACTTCTTCTAGGAGAACCTAGATGATATGCATATTCAACCGAAGTCTGGACTTATTGACACTTCATGCACAGTCACTGATATGCAGAGAGGCTCCCAGGCTACAATTTTTTTTTTTTTGATTGAACAAGTCTCCTATGGAGGTGTTTAAACTTCTATTTGATGGTGACTGAGGTCATGTCTGTGTGTACAAGATAACATTATTGACCTAAAACATTCAAATTAGGAAATCCATTTTTGATTGTTTCTGCAAAAGCTATCAGCATCACATTTAATGTTCAATGTGAGCCAATGATACCCTTCTGCAGTAGAGTACACAAGTTGTAGTATAATATGTCATTTGAGACTCAACTGCAAATGGTGAGGCTTTTACAAACAAACTAATCAAAGGGAACAGGTGAAAACAATCAAATAATAATCCAATGCCAGGACAGGGGTTGGATACAGGACTAGAGCAGGAGAAAAAAATACACATGGAAAAGAAAAAAAGAAAAAAAGAAAAATGATATAAGCATTGCAATGGTTTTTAGGCAGACATAAAGTTAATTTATTTCAGTGATTCAACTTAAATTGTAAAACTTGTGTATGAAATAAATTCAATGCACACAGACTGAAGTAGTTTAAGTCTTTGGTTCTTTTAATTGTGATGATTTTAGCTCACATTTAACAAAAACCCTCTAATCTCAACAAATTAGAATATGGTGCCATGCCAATCAGCTAATCAACTCAAAACACCTGCAAAGGTTTCCTGAGGCTTCAAAATGGTCTCTCAGTTTGGTTCAACGGGCTACACAATCATAGGGAAGACTGCTGATCTGACAGTTGTCCAGAAGACAATCATTAACACCCTTCACAAAGAGGGGAAGCAACAATCCTTCATTGCTAAAGAAGCTGCTATTCACAGACTGCTGTATACAAGCATGTTAACAGAAAGTTGAGTGGAGGGAAAAGTGTGAAAGGAAAAGATGCACAACCAACCGAGAGAACCACAGCCTTGAGCCTTGAGCTTTGCTCGTCAAAGCAAAATCCATTCAAGAATTTGTGTGCACTTTACAAGGAATGGAATGAGGCTAGGGGTCAAGGCATCAAGAGCCACTACACAGAGACATGTCAAGGAATTTGTCTATAGTTGTCGTATTCCTCTTGTTAAGCCACTACTGAACCACAGACAACGTCAGAGGCGTCTTACCTGGGCTGAAGAGAAGAAGACCTGGACTCTTCAGATGAGGGCAAATCTTGTATTTTATTTGAAAACTAAGGTCCTAGAGTCTGGAGGAAGGTTGGAAAAGCTAGTAGCACAAGTTGTTCAAAGTCCAGTGTTAAGTTTTTACCGACTATGATGATTTGGGGTGCAATGTCATCTGCTGGTGTTGGTCCACAAAAAAAAAAAAAAAGTTTGGCAAGCAAGTTTAGACCTGCTAACCAGTTTTTTAAAAATGCTGATTTCATTTCCAGCAGGATTTGGCACCTGGCACACTACCAAAAGCACTACAAGCTGTTTAAATGATCATGGTGTTGGTGTGCTTGACTGGCCAGCAAACTCACCAGATCTGAACCCCATAGAGAATCTATGTTAATTATCAAGAGGAAAATGAGAAACAAGAGACCAAAAAAATGCAGATGAGCTGAAGGCCAATGTCAAAGAAACCTGGGCTTCTGTATCACCTCAGCAGTGCCACAAACTGATCACCCCCACGCCACGCTGAATCGAGGCAGTAATTAAAGCAAAAGGAGCTGCTACCAAGAATTGAGTACATATACAGTAAATAAACATACTTTCCGAAAGGCCAACAATTTACTAAAAAAACTCACTTATGAAGTATTCTAATTTGTTGAGATAGTAAATTGGTGGGTTTTTGTTAAATGTGAGCCAAATCATCAACATTAAAAGAACCAAAGACTTAAACTACTTCAGTCTGTGTGCATTGGATATATTTAATACAACATTTGAGTTGTTTTACTGAAATAAATCAACTTTTCCATGAAAGTATTTAGCCAGATTTCACCTTTAATCCCTGGAGATGGAATGTAAAGATCAGTGGCTTCATTTAAATGTCAGATTTATTCAAGATGTTTGATTAATGTGATAAGTCATTGATGATTTCATTTGCCTTGGAATGCATACAGATAATCGCAACATTTACATTCATTTGCAACAAACACACACACACATGCAAAAGAGCTAATATCTTGGCTAGTTCTCTTTAATTGTGAACCACTCACTGCTGCTGAGGATGGCTTCTCATGAACAGCTTTAAGATCCATAAGATTACTGTGAAGGGGTTAAGCCGAATAATCATGAAGATGGTTTTGGAATGTTAGAAATATATACACTTTGCTGCACTAGATTGGGTCTATGGTAGCTCAATTGTTAAGATGTTGAATTTCTGATCAAAAGGTTGTGAATTCAAATCGCAGTGAAGTCCATGCTTTACCCTTAAGCAAAGTCCTTAACCCTCATCTGCTCAGCTGTATAAATGAGAACATTGTAGATTGCTCTTGATAAGAGTGTCTGCTAAATGCTGTACATGTACAATTGCTACAGACAATTTTGACCTTGAATCCATCAGTGAACAGTTGATAACCTCAGCCCTAATGGAACTATAATGAATGGATATATGGACATCACCCAGATAAATATAAGTCCCCTATAAGTCTGGGGGTGAGTGTTTCTTCCCTGTTTTTGCTGAAGGGAGTTTAAAGAAGTCGTTTTTGTGTTATTTATTTAATTGTAGGTAAGTTGAGTTTATTGAAAATAGTATTTTGATGGTTATTTTGGCTTTGGTCCACCCTGAAGCTATCCCTAGTGTTTGCCTATGAATGTACATATTCCAATATATACCTCCTGTTTCATGCTATTAAAGTGTTTGTGCTTTTTTTTTATAGCTATCAGGATACCATGTACCTTACAGATAAATCTAACATCCATCACCCAATGCCTTTAATAATAGAGTGGGTTGTATCATTCTCTCAAGGTTTCTTCCTCATATCATTCCAGGGAGTTTTTACTTCACTTACCATCACCACTAAGTCGCTCATTAGAGATTTGGTACTGTGGGACTGATTTTTTCTTCTTCTTCTTTCGGCTACTCCCATTTGGGGGCGCCACAGCGGATCATCTGTCTTCATACCCCCCTGTCCTCTACATCTGCTTCTTTCAACCCAACTACCTGCATGTCTTCCCTCACCCCATCCATAAACCTCTTCCTTGGTCTTCCTCTTTTCCTCCGATGGTGGCTCCTCAGCATTCTCCTACTGATATACCCCATGTCCCTCCTCTGCACATGTCCAAACCATCCTAATCTCGCCTCCCTCACCTTGTCTCCAAAACGTTCTACATGAGTCTAATAAACTCATTTCTAATCCTGTCCATCCTCGTCACTTCAAACGAAAACCTCAACATCTAATTTATGACTTAAAAAATTATTTTCACTTTAAAGCTGCTTTTGGACAATATGCATTGTTAAAAAGGTCAACAAATAAAATGTAATTGTCAGTAAAACAGTAAAACAATAGCTCCTGCCATTGGGTGTGCATGTTAAAGTGTCAAGCTGAGCTCAAGATTCAAAGTGCTTACATTTGCACTTAGCCTATAGCACACCCCATGCAAAATCCAACCTGTGTGTTTACTCATTTTATACATTTTACCCAGTACAGAATAGAAACTTCAGCAAGCAACGTCTTATCATTTTTATTCAAATATTTCCGCACCCACCAAGGGGGAGAATTCGTTTAGCCTGCGGCACTGACTATACAGTCCCAGCATGGTTTTTGCATAATGATATCTCAGCTTTGTCTCTTTTTTTGTTTTCATTCTGTTTTATTTGCATTCTGTCACTACTTGCCAATAACCTTGTCATGTCGGGAAGATGCACTGACATTGAGAAGTAAGTGGAAAATTGTCTCAAAGATCACTGACTCATAGATCATGTACAATAAAAATCATTCTAATTTATTTGTATGGAGTCAGTCATTGTGTTTTATAGTTATATAGCTGTAAAAGAAAAAAAAAACCACAGACATTATATACATCATTTCTCCTTTGATCGTGTTACTAAGAAACCACAAGCTTTAACTTTCACTGGTACAGTACAAAGCACTAACACTGGAGACTCCTTCCATAAAAGCCGCAAAAAATACTATATAAACAAATATTTACTTTTTGTTTTGTTGCTAGTCTTCCATTACTTATTATTCTTCCATTAATTATTAGATTATATCAGTGGTGGGTTTTGCATTTCACACCCAGGCCTTCAGTGGTGTTCTACCTGAATCGATCCACCTCTTAATACCATCATTATGATGCCTCAGCTATAGAAACCATCAATATTATAGGGAAGTGCAGTAGAACAGAGCTCTGCATCACATACAGGAATATCATACAGTGAGAATGAATGCCATGACTAAAGCAAGAAACCCAATGAACACAATTCAACAAGTCTCCTTTCACTGAAGCCACAGCTGCATTGCCCACATACATCATCTCTAGCAGAACCATTGATATTTACCTCATAAAATGACCCTGGTTGTGCATTGTATACAGGAAGGAAAATGCTAAAGTATAAATGGTTCATAAAAACACTTGAGGACTGTTTTGGCCAACCTTCCCTCACCGTGTCCAGCTTTTCTGGAAAAGTTCATCTTGTAAATATCCTTGTAAGTTTAACTCATTCAAATCAAGTTCTTCTTCTGTCAGACAGCGTGGGAAACAAAAACAGCTATATAATCCACACAAATATATTTGAGTTTGGGTAATTTGGTAACAACGTTTTGTTACCTAATGAATATATCCAGGCTGAACATCCACCATATAGAACACAAGCAGAGAAAAGATGATGATGATCAGGTGATCAGGAATGTCTCTGTTCTCAGTCATGTTTATATCGCTGACTCACTCTGTCTCATTCATGTACGTTAACCTCAGACTTCCTGTTGCCTTCTGCCCTGCTCATTGTTCGCTTTGTAGGCTAACCTACTGTACATCTGTGGTGTGTGAGAGCCAGGAAATGACACACCAGTGGCGGGTTGAAAAAGGCGACCAATTACAGAAAATAGGTTGATGGGCTGAAAATGAGTGCAATGAGAAGGAAAAAAAATAACGAGCCTGGTTTGAAAATGTAAGTAGAAAGTACAGATATTTGTGTAAAAATTCAATAACAAAGTAAAATGTTGTCAGGAATATAAAGTACTGATACCAGAAAAATCTATTTAAGTACAGTAATTACAGTATTTATACATTACGTCCCAACTCTGGTCTAGTGCGGAATCAAAAGACATGAAAATGTCAACGTGTTCAGCCTGCTAGACGACCAAATCTTAGTCTGTTTGTTTAAGCAACAGCTTCAAGTAACATGGATTGCAGATAATTTAATACATATTTATGGACAAAAATATTTTAAAACTTTAGTCAGTGATTTTGATTCTTGCCACTGGGTTATGGAACACATTCAACATTAAATTCCTGATTGAGATTAAAAGCGATTGAGCCATTTCTATACAAACGATAACGGTATTAAAAGTAAAAATAGCATTTTTTTCAATATTTTGCAGAATAACCATCTAAGCTGTATTACTACAAGCCAGGCTACGAAGAATGATGGAAATATCAGAATTGCTCTCTGAAAGGCACCTTGCCACACAATGAAGGCTGCTAAACTGGGTTTAATTGGCTTCTAATCATCCATCGAAGTATGCGTGGAATGACATGAACATCTCCATATTTAACAATAATCTCATGCTGAGTTAAGTGCTGGCTGATCATAAGCAAGGAAGACTTTCCAAATACACACCTGACAAGCAATAAAAAGAAAATTTATGACCTGTTGCTCAGATTAGAAATGAGTGTTTATTAAAGGGCTTAACCAGGTCTATCATAACAAACATACCCACACGAGCATAATAGTTTTCTCATCGTGTAGTTGGCTACCGTCGCTTGGAATTAGGTTTACTTACACACCTTCTCATTCAAAGAGTTTTCTTTACTTTCATGACTATGAAAATTGTAGATTCACACTGAAGGCATCAAGGGCTATTTGACCAAGAAGGAGAGTGATGGGGTGCTGCGCCAGATGACCTGGCCTCCACAGTCACTGGACCTGAACCCAATCGAGATGGTTTAGGGGCGAGCTGGACCGCAGAGTGAAGGCAAAAGGGCCAACAAGTGCCAAGCATCTCTCGGGGAACTCCTTGAAGACCGTTGGAAGACCATTTCAGGTGACTACCTCTTGAAGCTCATCAAGAGAATGCCAAGAGTGTGCAAAGCAGTAATCAAAGCAAAAGGTGGCTACTTTGAAGAACCTAGAATATGACATTTTTCAGTTGTTTACACTTTTTTGTTATGTATATAATTCCATATATAATTCCACATGTGTTCATTCATAGTTTTGATGCCTTCAGTGTGAATCTACAATTTTCATAGTCATGAAAATAAAGAAAACTCTTTGAATGAGAAGGTGTGTCCAAACTTTTGGTCTGTACTGTGTGTGTATATATATATATATATATATATAGTTTTAAAGCAGACCAAACCAGAACCTAATCCAGAAGTGTAAACGAAAGCAGGGATGGGCAAACAATGTGAATTAGTGCAAGACAAGAACGTAAATAATAAAACAGTAGGTTTTTGGATCATAAGGTCATGAGTTCAAGCTCCCACTCATTGGACCCCGAGCATGGCCCATAACCACTCCACTGTTCAGCTGTATGAATGAGAGAAAAGCCACTCTGAATAAGGGCGTCATAAATGTAAATTCAGATCAAAAGCAGACAAACTTAGAACTTAAAACAAAATGACCCGATGTAGGGCAGCAAAACGTGCATTTCGTGAAGTGGTATTTCATCAACAGCTGTAAACAGTGATGAATAGGAAATGACAGGGGTTAAGATATAGCATGAATCCAAACATGGCTATACAAACAAAAAAAATAGCAGAAGAGTGCTAAAGATGCTAACTGGAATTTGCTACACAATGATGTGATGCAAAAGAGGGGAATCTTTTTATGACAAATTTTTACCTGCTAGTTTATAACCAAAATCAACAGTCTGGTAAAGTGTGTCATACCTGTAGTATTGGACGGAACGTTATTTTAGTATTATATTGAATTGAATCTCTGGGAAAAAACCTGGGGTAGACAATTTGTTAGATTAAGTAGGAATAATTTCATATCCATTTCAACAAGCTGATGCGGCTTTCTGGAAATGTTTAAACAGTTGTAAATTAACTCCCCGAAATAGTTTTTGTTTCCTCTGGCTATTATAAGTCATACAAGTGAAACAAATGATTTGAAATGCCTCTGATTGTCGGCGCATACAAATCAGAGTTTGTTCAGGGATTCAGAGGTTTCCTAGCAAAAAAAAAGAATAAAAAATGTACGATGCAAATAGGAGAACTATTTTCCTGCTCCATTTTTATTTCTCGGTCGCACGAGGAACACGCCAGGGGGTGAAGCGTCGGATCTGAGAAACGCAGAAGACCCGTGGCTTATGGAGCACCGCGGCTGTCAGGAGGCAGATCGTTTCCTTAATGCCGCAGCTTCTCTGTCAGTTATTTATGCATAGCTTTCTAGATGTTGAGTCTACTTCTTGTCTTCCATCTAGATTGTGCTTTCGCTCTTTACTGGCATACTGGTATAAACAAATGTATCATAAACATCATTACGGATTCTTCTGTCCATTTAAATGACACTGATATGAGCACTGTAAAGCCACACCGCTCTACGTCTTATTAAAGACTGATTACGGGCTAATGATATGAAGTTTTTCCTAATAAAATGTCAGCAATAGATAAACAGGATGTATATAATTGAATAGCGGGAAAGATTTATTCTAAACATAAGCCAGAAGCACAAAAAAGCCTGATGGTGTGAAGGTTATAAATCATATAAATAATGAAGTGAAAATAAAGTGATTGATCGCAACTTAATCGAAAACTTTCACTGTTCTAAATGTACCTTAATTTAATTTAAGAATTTCCCTTTTTTAACACTATAATCAACATGCGCATGGACAAATATTGATGCTTTATGCAAATGTATGTTTATTATTAGTGAAACCCAACTCATCATAGAGCATGAAGGCAAAATATTCTTGTAAATGTTTGAATTACGGTGCTTTAAATAGCGTAAATCATCAGGACACCGAACGGAACTTTTTCCATGTTTCCACACGGACGGTTTTATTCGCCGGATGTCTGCATAATTTAGATTTTAATGCTTGATTTGAGACTTTCCGCATCAGTAAAGCAAGATAAAAAATAAAAGATAAAGATTAAGGAAAAAAAATTATATTAAATCTGGGCCACATCAGTGTTAGTCATTGCTGTCTATTCTTTAGCTAATTATTTTTCCTAGAATTGGTGACATTTTCTCTCTCATTTGTGTCTCCGGAAATGGTGTAATTGAGTGAAACATGAAATAAGAGACATGAGACAGTTTGGGAAAGGTCAAATTTATAATGTTTAGAGTGTAAAAATTAAACACTATTAACATGTGTATATAAAAAGCAGGTTAATGGTAAGATAAGAGAGAGAGAGCGAGAGAGCGAGAGAGCGAGAGAGAGAGAGAGAAGCAAAAAAGCCATACAATAAATAAAAATAAAAAGTAAAGCAAAAAAGAAAAAAGCAAAAAAATGTTTTATTAAAATTTATATGATTGTTATTGTTGTTAATAAATAATAATAATAATAATAATAATAATAATAATAATAATATAATAATAATAATAACTAGAATGAATTCATTAGTTTTTCTTCTTTCTGCTGCTTCCATTATGGGTTGCCACAGATTTTGCATCTCCATACCACTCTGTCTGTACCCTGTCCTCTACATCTGCCTCTTTCAACCCAACCACCTGCATGTCTTCCCTCACCACATCCATAAACCTCCTTCTTGGTCTTAGATTTTTCCTCCTGCCTGGTGGCTTCATCCTCAGCATTCTCCTACTGATATACCCCATGTCCCTCCTCTGCACATGTCCAAACCATCTCAGCCGTCTCTTACCTTTTTCAACCCTTTCACCTCATCCACCTTCACCACCTCTACTCCTCATAATTCCATTGCCCTCCTATGCTTTTAATATTAATAATAATAATAATAATAAAAATTATAATAATAATAGTTCTTACAGCAGTGGAGAATGCATGACTATAAACACCAGATAGAGAAGTCATATAACAAATATAAGCACTGTATGCTACCACCACCCTCCACCCCCACCCCGAGGGCAGTACTGAGTAAATCCTGCACGGCGTCCCATTCGAGGCCGCTGTCACAGTATTGAATCTGCTCTAGGTTTCATCTCAGAGGACTTCATCCGTCACTGCTGATTTTTACTGCGCTGTTTGTACTGCAATGATTTTTCAGTACATTTAAGTATTGACGTTTTTATTGAACACAAGCTCCCATTTAGTGTTTCTCCTGGCACTGACTAAATCCTTACATGGTAGCGAATAAAAAATTGCTTCATCACCTAAAAGAAAGAAAACAAATGATAACCTCTGGGGGGGGTGGGAATGTAGATGTTACCGCACTTCAGTTGTTGATTCGGTGTGAACTTTTTTCATGAGGGATGAGTTTCATCAGCAAGTACATGCAAAGAGCTCAGGCGCATAGATACATCCCTGGACTATGCTGAAATTTCCGGAAACCTTTACCC
Organism: Silurus aristotelis; assembly: GCF_946808225.1. Taxonomy (NCBI): domain Eukaryota; kingdom Metazoa; phylum Chordata; class Actinopteri; order Siluriformes; family Siluridae; genus Silurus; species Silurus aristotelis. The sequence goes on along the minus strand of NC_139596.1, from coordinate 16,104,422 downwards.
TAATTATGTGTCTTCTTTTCACCGACAGTCATTTATTACCCAGCATGCTCGCCTTCACTGCAGGCACCGTGTGCACTTTCCTGCCAACTGGATGGTGGAAAATGTCTTCTTCTGAATGGAATTTAAAGCAAGCTATCTCTATCTATCTATCTATCTATCTATCTATCTATCTATCTATCTATCTATCTATCTATCTATCTATCTATCTATCTATCTATCTATCTATCTATTCTCTATCTATCTATCTATCTATCTATCTATCTATCTATCTATCTATCTATCTATCTATCTATCAGTATTTCTATCAGTATTTCTATCAGTATTTCTATCTATCTATCAGTATTTCTATCAGTCTACCTATTTATATATTTGTCTGTTTGTCTGTGTGATCTATCTATCTATCAATAAATCTGTCTTTCTATCTGTCTGCTTGTCTGTTTGCCGGTCTGTTTGTCTGTTTGCAGATCTGTTTGTCGTCTGTCTGTCTGTCTGTCTGTTTATCAAAATTTTTTAAATCTGTCTATTATCAATCTGTCTGTTGTTTAACTCTCTGTCTGTCTGTCTGTCTGTCTGTCTGTCTGTCTGTCTGTCTGTCTGTCTGTCTGTCTGTCTAGTTATTGTTACTTTCCAAAAAGAATAAAACTCTTCACACTCGATGTGAAACATACTGAAACATAAATCATTATTTACACGCGTTCTCTCACGCCACCTTCGTCATGATTACCCATGACTGAGCCTGCGTCTCCATGTCCTACAGGAGTATGTGAAATTATGCTGTGATCCATGACTTTTCAGCAAGTGTTCGATGGCAGGTAGAGATCGTTCTCTCTCACACGGGAAAACACCATTCTCCACGCTAGCTCGTGTGCTGCACAGACACCCCCCTAATCCTTACCCTTTCATCCAGCATCCAAATGCAGATTGAATCACGGATGCAGTTTCACCTCTGCCATGTCTGCCAAGCGCTTTAATCAAGCTCGAAACAAGCTCAGCAGCCGATCGTCATGGTGCAGCGGAATGCCATGTGGAGCACGTGGCCAGGTGCAGGAAACATCTGGGAATTTCCTCAGAACAGCAAACACTGTCAATCAGAGTGTTCCTGGCATAGCATGAGGCAACTCTATATCCTGAGCGCGTCTCTGAAATAAAGCAGCTGCAGTACGACTGGCCTTTCACTTTCCTTAATACACTTGTGAGGGTTTTTTTTCTTTATCTGTGGTGTCAGGGCTGCTGAATAAAAACCATTTAGCATGAAAATAATTTTTCCAGATTATCAATCCGGACTTGAAAATCGAGATCAGATGGGATATCTTTCCAGAACGCTGAGAGCATGTTCTAATTTTTTTTTATCTTTTTAGAAGCTTAAAGAAAGCAAACTTTCATTGTAGATAAAAATCAGTTAAAATCCGATCATCGTTCGACACGCATGAGATAGGATCAGATGCTAAACGGGTGAGACACAGTAATTTAAATAATAAAAAAGTGAATTTGCATTAAACTAAATGTTTCTATTCTATATATATCATTTAGTTTAATGCAGTACATGCTTTTATTATATTTATTATATTTATTAAATTAAGTAATATATCATTAATCATTAACGACACTTCACACCCTGGACACAACATCTTTCAGCTCCTCCCTTCTGGCAGGCGCTACAGAACTTTGTCCACAAAAACTGCCAGACACAGAAACAGTTTCTTTCCCCAAGCAATCACCCTCACTAACAACTAACCATAATTATATTCCCTGCTTCACATCTATAAGTACTGCACAGAACTGTCACTCATCACATTATCTGTATATGTTACAAACACTATTGCTGCTATATACTGTACAAAGTTTTATAGTAAACTCTTTAATCATACCTGACACACAATACTGTCATTTGCACTACCATGCACTCTCACACTTTATGTACATTACTGGTCTGTATCCCTATTTATTACCCACACTGTCTATATTGTCTCACATTGTTTGTTTTGTCTATATTGTCTTGTATAGTCTGTTTTTGTCATGTATAGGTTTTTTTATTTATGTCTGTACTTTTGAAAGTAACAAACAGCTGGAACCAAATTCCTTGTGTGTGTCAACACACTTGGCCAATAAACCTGTATATATGTGTATAAATAGAGAAAACCTTTTTTTTTAAGCAGGCATTTTATTTAAATTTGTTATACAAACATATATTTCAAATGTTTCTAATAATAAATGATGTAAATACAAAAAATGTATTAAAATTTAAATTATTATAAAATTTTAATTTAACATCGACTTAAAAACAGAGAATGAAGTCACCTTGTTCTCTGAATCTTGACAATTATTATTGGATCACGGATAATAAATAAATGCTGGCATCCAATGTGGCATCCTATCATTTCATAATCATATTCTTACTGGCAATGGTGAGTATACGGTCTCTGACTTGAATGTCTTTAATTTTCTTATAATTCCTCCATACTCCGTCCCTAATGTTATTTTTCCTCTCATTTGTACACCAAGCTGCTACCTTGATTCGTTAGCTGATAAAAATGTAAAATAAATAAATAAGTGCTTGGTAGCTCTTTACACAAATATGAAAATTTGTACAGCTGTGGAAAATAAAAAGAAATGGTTTCTGAAGCAACATTTCTGCCTGCTTTGAGGTCACATCATGCAGGATCACATGTGAAACATGTGCTGCTGGTTGAAGAGGGAAAAATGGCTACTGTGAAATAGATAAAAAAAGCCTCTGTGACCATTCGCTTGCTCCGGTTGCTGATTTTGGATGCCTGCATTCTTTTCCAGTGGCAGGTCATTCAATTTACTGGATATCTGTGCTTGGATGTTTGGAAATAAATTCCTACCCAAAGTCTTCCGAGTGAAGTATTCCCAATTGGTGGCCATCTTGTTTTCACAAGAGACATGAGCTGAGTCATTTCCAATCATCCAAAACTCATTTTTAAACGTAAGAGACACGTGTACGTGAAAAAGGTCAACAGGATGACATTTAAAAGGCACAATAATGCCAAGTATTATAAAATATGATCAAATAAATGCAAAAAAAGTTTAGATCTATCGTTTAAAACGAACAAGCTAATGTACAAGTGTTTCTGTGTATACACTGGTGTAAGAATCTGATGTAGGAGTCATGTTTTTGCTCAAATCTTTGCCAATATGTTTGGGTTTTTTTTTTACTAAAATACAGCACTGTCCCAATCGGTTGCCAGTCCCACTTCACACTATCTTCTGTAAAAACTAGCAATACATTAATGCTTTAGTCTTGAGACCACTGTTTTTATTAACCATCTATAATTACATTACTTTCCCCCAAAACTTTTAGGACACATTTGGATGTACACAGTTGAAAAGGATGCCTTTGGATGCAATAACATAAAATTTTGCCTTCACTTAAACTCAAAGACCCAAACCTGTTCCAGCATGACAATGTCTCTGTGCACAAAGCATAGATTGGAGAGCTAGATCTCCTGCTTTAGACCTCTGAGCTCAACCCCATTGATCAACCCCTCTTTACTAACACCCAGGTGCCTGAATGGATCTGCACAAATCTCCACAAACACACTCTAAAATCTACACACTTCCCAGGACTAAATATGGAATCGATTGCGAGAGAACTCAAACGAACAAATCGAATGGTCATGTGCACACAAACTATTGTCTGTATTGTGTATATGTGAATAATATCAGATATGAGATGCAGTTATGTGCTCTATTCTTCTGCATATCAGACATTTTGAGGAGATTTACTATACCCACTGTAAGAGAACCCAACACACACTCGCCACAGTCTATCTTCAAAGTTGGAAGAAACAAGATGTTGTTGTTTTTTTTATTATTATGTAATTAAGTGAAAAGTAGGAAAAATCTATTATTTATTTTTTTTTTATTAATTGTCCTCTGATATTAGAAAGGAGTTTATTAGAGGGACAGCACATGTAGGACGTTTTGGAGACAAGGTGAGGGAGGCGAGATTGAGATGGTTTGGACATGTGCAGAGGAAGGACATGAATTATATTGGTAGAAGAATGCTGAGGATGGAGCCACCAGGTAGGAGGAAAAGAGGAAGGCCAAGGAGGAGATTCATGGATGTGGTGAAGGAAGACATGCAGGTAGTTGGTGTGAAAGAGGCAGATGTAGAGGACAGGGTGGTATGGAGACGGATGATCCACTGTGGCGACCCCTAATGGGAGCAGCCGAAAGAAGAAGAAGAAGAAGAATTGTCCTCTGATAAACTGCAGATATTTGAAGAAATTTATTAAAGTGTTGTAATGAAGTAAAAATACTTATTTAGTGTTCATCACTGCTGTTTATGTATTTGGACTACTAGGCTCTCAGGCTCGTTCTTTGTACTCTTTTAGCGATATTAGATACCTTAAATGCCATTTACTACATCTCTAAAGAAAAAGTAGGTTTTATTGTCTGAAATTGTCATAACATAAATACTGTAACATCCTGACATTATATTCATTTTATTTTATTTTATTTATTCATTCAGTTAGTTCATTAGTTATTTTGCCCTCTGTGCATTGTCTTTACTGTTTTGGTTAATAGTGATGCACTCCGAATGTTGACTTTTATGTACAAAATGTTGGAACAAGCTACTTATCATAATTCCTCATGATATTTTTACAGCAGAGGGTTTGCCATTTGGGTTATTTAGACATCAAGATCAGTCTTATTTACATTTACAGATGCGCTAATCCATAGTGACTTACATTTACATTTATCTTATTTATACCACTTGGCAGTTGGGGATTAAAAGCTTCAACTCTCAAGGGTTGAAGAACTTCCAATGGGAAGTTCGATGTCTTATCTACAAAGGATTTCTTTCGTTTCATGTCGTCAGTTCATTATCTCAGCAACGTTTTTCACTACACTACGTTTCGCTTCACGTGGCATCATGTGATCTCGTAAACCGACAGATCTCGATCTCGATCTTCAAGCATCCATAATAAAAACCCTTCATTAGAATTTATCATTGATTAACTGAGTATACTTGAACTATTGACAGTATGCTAAGTCGCACATCGCAGGTGAATCGTCTCGTCGCACAATGCCGTTAGTGTTTTACATAAGTTGACTCTGGTAGCGTGACGTCAGGAGTATTAAATCAGTGTTAGCTACTCTAATCCACAGAGTGCACTCTGATATCATTATCAGCTGCACCAAAGGCTCTTGTGTGCATCTTTTCACTATATAAAGTGATTTACTGAGGTGTCATACATAGAATATTCTTTCTTAAAGCATTAGACACAAATATCAAATGTTAAGGAGATCCTACAAGCAAAAATAAAATAACTTGTTTATTTTTGACTCACGTCTGTGTTTTAGCTCCACTGTCTTTCTCGCTTTCATATCAGACCACACTAATCCGCTCTTGAAGTGTGTGTGGGAATGTGCCTGCCTTTGTTTGTGTGTTAGTGTGCCTCTTATTGACAGTGTTTACAATTTGCCTTGCATATCGAAGGATGCGCTGCAGTCGTGTGGATCTGCATCCTGATGCAGGTGTTAGAGACGTGTGTGTGTGTGTGTGTGTGTGTGTGTGTGTGTGTGTGTGTGTGTGTGGTAGTCTGACAAGATGGTTTTGTTCATCATGCTGCCCGTTGTAATAGCCTGTCACCTCGGAGTATCGCCAAGCACTCACCCCTCCCCTGCTTATGGTTTATATTGGAATGAGCCACAGCTGACACCGTTTCCTCTCCATATGAAAGCCGTATGTCACAATACAAATTCTGATGCCTTTTTTTTGCATTTTGGAAAGATATGTTTCCACACTGGCGCATCTCATCTTTAGCATAGACTCTCCAATCAGTTTTTGGTCAAGGTGTGTCTTCGATATATTAAAGCCATGAGTCACAGAGCTGAGTTCAGAACTGAGTAATAAAATTCGTAAACATAACTTGTTCCTGTCTGTGGCCAAGTACTTCCCAAAAGGATAAGGAGATTCAGAAACGCTCATAGAGACTCAACAATGATTTGAAATATTGCTTTAACCTTGAAGGAAGTCAATAGACTACAGCTGAAAACTGGAATTGAAATTGATTTCAGTTTTGTCTCGCACACGTGGACGGGTTCTCCTTTAAAATTCTTTTTTTCTTTTCACTTTTTTAAATTCTAATCAACATTACGCTCGCTGATCATTTGACTTGCAATTGCAAAAAAACAAATAAATAAATAAAAATTCAAACACATTTTTGTCAAGAGGGGGAAAAAAATTACTTCAGAACCTCTGAGTTTGCTTTTTGATTTAGGTTGAAAAAACTTAGTTTTGGAGAACTTGTTTGAAATTGTTAAAAAAGAAAACAAAAAAACTAAGAAAATAAAACAATTGCACTAAAAAAAAGTCAGCAGCTACCAGAAGAGTGTTGAAAGATAATAACAATCAGAATATATATATATATATATATATATATATATATATATATATATATATATATATATATATATATATATATATATATATATGTGTGTGTGTGTGTGTGTCTGGCATGCTTTATGCAAGATATATAAATATGAGACCGTATAAAATAATAATAATAATAATAATAATAATAATAATATTAATAACAATATTATTAATAATAATATTAATAATAATATTAATAATAATAATATTAATAATAATAATATTAATAATTATAATATTAATAATTATAATATATCGAATTAAACATTCAAGAAATGAATTAAAGAAAGTGAGTGCTAAAAATCTCTAAATATTCCATTAATATAATCATATAAATAAGTAGATTCTGATTATTTTATTAATATTATTCTGTGTATTTATTTCTAAATTGAATACAACTGCCAATAAATCTGTTGCAACAAAGAATTGTTGATTTATTCAGAATTTAGTAACTCGGTTACAACCAATATTTTTCTCAGCTGCAGTAATAATTAGAAATAAACCAGTGGAAAGTTTCAAGCCTGTACAATATGCAATAATTTTTCCAAACACTTAGCCAGAAGAACATAAAACATAATTTTTTCCTAATAAAAATGCATTTCTACACAGCATTCCTTCAATAGAAGAAACCCCAGAAACCCATGAGAGTAGATTAACAGGTGCTCTGAGACTGGAAGTGACATTGGATGCGCTTCTTATCCATGATCATGCTGCCTTTTAGGGAGGAGAAGACCCCGCTCGTGTTGGAGATTAACAAAGATTTAAGTTCCTAATATGCTAGAGGTGAGGAGCCCCCAAAAGAACCGAAATATGACTGAGAATGAATGACGGAAAGGCTTCATGGATTGGTGCGTAATGATGATCGGATTAAAGCTCATCCAGTGCGCGAGGCGCTCGGACTCACCCTCGACCTCATCTTCAGGTAGGTTGACCGGTGTCCCGTACGAAAGGATGTCTGGGATGGTGCAGATCCCTCGGTACATCAACGTGGAGGTGACGGGGTGCATGGGCATGTCTGCGCGCCGGAGTCCAGATCTTCATATATGACCATCAAAATCAACTTTTCCTCCACTTCCAACCTCAACGCTCCTCGCGCGACAGAACACGACGAGTCGAGCTCCTCCTGGGGGGGCAAAAAAAAAGGCGCAAAGATCTCTCATCCGAGAGCAGGGAAGCAGAAACCACGGCGCATATTCCTCTCCTGCGAGGCGCGCGCCGAGCTGTCCGTGGTCTTTAGGCGCGCGCGACTATCCTGCATCGTCTACCGAGCTCTGCTCATGCCGTGCATCGCTATGTCGGATCTACACACTATATTCTCTAAATGCATAGTTACCTGCTCAAGGTGACTGAACTGCGCCCCGATGATTCCTGTGCAATACGTTTTTTTTTTTCTCACCCGTTGCCAAGGCGACGCGTGAAGGCGGTCCTTCTTTAACATACAGTATTACCTCTTAAGAGCCACTGGATGCATGCTGTTCCAAACCTCTCATTCTTCTGACATTCCCCTTTTTTTACTAAAAATATATTTTGCATCAAACCTTCAACTCATCTAGTGGTCCAGAATTTCTACATGATGGTTCTACGCTATACTGGTACTGTCCTGATTGGTCCCATATTTATACCCAAAGGATTTGCTTTTCCCCCCTAAAAAATAAACAAACACTTGATCATGTCAAGAAAATGCAGCTGATACTGAAGACAAAGCAGATTTGCTGTACTCATAAAGACATGATCACAAACAAGTCAGCAGTCCACTTACATCTCCCCAGGAGGGAAAGAGGGGGCTCCAGGATGGGTGACTGGGCAGCTGAACAGGTGACTTTCTCTCCTCAGATCAAAGAGATCCCCCCCTCAGTTTAGAAGGTTTATTGTTTTGTTGCATGGCAGATCTTTTATGTAAATATGTGTGCATATTTAGACACCAGAAGGTATAGTTAGTGTAATCTAGATGTTATTGATATCATTTTAGACAGCAACTTATCTTTTAAAAATCACATCAATCAAGTTACAAAAACAGCCTTCTTTGGCTGTTTTATATATATATATATATGTTATCTATATCTGATGCAGAGAAGCTCGTCCATGCGTTTATGACCTCTAGAATAGACTACTGTAATGCATTACTAGGTGGATGTCCTGCATCATTAATAAACAAGCTTCAGTTAGTTCAGAATGCGGCAGCAAGAGTTCTTACTAGGTCAAGAAAATACGATCATATAACCCCAATCTTATCGTCCCTACATTGGCTTCCTGTTAAGTTTCGAATAGACTACAAACTACTGCTACTCACTTATAAAGCACTAAATGGTTTGGCTCCCATGTATCTATCCAGTCTCTTAACACGCTACAATCCGTCACGCTCCCTGAGATCTCAAAACTCTGGGCTTCTAGTAGTTCCTAGAATAGCAAAGTCCACTAAAGGCGGTAGAGCATTTTCACATTTAGCTCCTAAACTCTGGAATAGTCTTCCTGACAGTGTTCGGGGTTCAGATACACTCTCCCAGTTTAAGTGTAGATTAAAAACATATCTTTTTAGCAAAGCCTACACATAACACACATCACACACATCACATCATAACCTTGTGCTCCAGAATATATGATTACATGCACATTATCAACTTGTGCTGTTAATATCATGAACAGCAGCTACGCTAATTCCTCTCCACTGCTTCTCTTTCTCTCCCCATCCCGAGGCATCCTGAGGTTTGGCCAGCTCCAGTCACGTCCCACCTCGTGAAGATTATGGACCTATGGATGATCATGGAGAAGTAGATGCCGAGTGTTTAAAGGCCCTAGCATGGAGAAGCTGATGCTGGATCTATGATGATCACAAATTGTTCTGTATTGTTGAAAGATTTATGACCAAACTCTTGATGTCACCCATATGAGGATGGGTTCCCCTTTGAGTCTGGTTCCTCTCAAGGTTTCTTCCTCATATCATCTGGGGGAGTTTTTCCTTGCCACTGTCGCCACGGCTTGCTCATCAGGGACAAACGCACACCATTCACCTTCACTGTTGTTTTCTGTAAAGCTGCTTTGAGACAATGTCTGTTGTGAAAAGCGCTATACAAATAAACTTGACTTGACTTGACTTATTGGAACATCTAAATCCAATTCTAATCCAGAAGTGACCACAGAATCAAGTTCAGAGATGAATCACGTGCCGATGAATCCTTCTAAATACGTATTTTAACATTTGACTCGTGCATTTCTCCATTTGTCTTCCAACTGGTGATTATAAGGGTTAGAGGTCTTGCTCAAGGACCCACCAGTGGCAACTTGGTGGGTTCGGAAGTCACTTGTTTGCTGTTACGCATGTTTTATTTTCTTGTAATCTTTTGTGTTCAACCTTTTAGGTTTACAATTTCACATTTATGGTTTGTCGTTCCTCATTTTCTTTTTAAGCTTTTGTCCCTCCCCTGCATTGCATTACTATCTTCATGTTTGTTACCTCCTCATTTTGGACCATATTCTTGATATCTATTTTGTATTTTTAATTAATGGCCCACACTTTTATCCTCTTGAGACCAACATGGACGCTAAGCTCACTATAATAGCCAGCATACAGTAGTTTTCAGGACTTCAATTTCCTGAAGATTCCAGATTGTCTATGGCGTGGACTCAATAAAGCAAAGTTGTTTATGCACTCTGATGAGAGGAAAGACGTATTATTTTCCCCTGTCAATCACAGAGACACTGGACATTCATTGGCATCTGTGGGCTCATATACATTATAAGGAATGAGGTGGACAGAAGAGTGTTATATTGCCCTGTAATGTGGTTGACTTCATATCAGGTGGTATCAAAACTGTCCCTGTTTACAAGAAAGTACTTTATTTAGTGTTTAAACAATATCAGCTTCAAAATAGTCCCCTTGCACTGCAATACAGTGCTCCCAGTGTCCTGAAGTCTTCTTTTCAAAGCGTGTCAAGCACCTTCTGCGTGTCAAAACGGCGACTTTTGAGTCAAATCTTCATGTTCGGGAAGGAAACGAAAGTCTGCAAGGAAAACTGGCGAGTAGGGTGTACGTGAATGGTTTTTAGACGATCATCACGCACAAGTTACTAAATGGTTCCAACATTTTTAGCGTTAGAGTTTGTTGAAGGTGTTCCTGATCTCTCATTGTTTTCCAGTGATGTTCTTCTGTTTGTGTGCCATTCAAAACACCTCAAACGTCTTATTGCTGCATCTCCGTATGTCGAACGTACGTCATGTCACATGTCTCTGTGGTAGCTTTGCCCAGTTTCACACAGAATTTCACGTTTGCTCTTAGTTCTAACTTGCTGTCCATAATGAAATCGCAGATGTGGAAACGGACGTGGTCAGAATAGCACCAGTTTGCACCATTAGTCTAAAAAGTTTTGATACCACCTCGTACGTCTTGGAGAAAGCATGTGTTAGACTTTACGCTTTCCAGTTTGTACCGGTTGTACATTTAAAGCACTGAATTCGACAAAATGTGCTGGACTCTGGATCGGCATGACCACAGATGTCAAATCTAATTGGCCGTCTTTTAGTCCAATCATTGGTTTAAATCCAATTTGCTATAAACAGCCCTAAACTGTAAATAAATTATATCTTAAACTCAATTATTTTTCAAGCCCAAGGACATTCTGTCTGATCCCAGTGATTAGAAATAACCATATTTGCTGGTCTCTAGAAGGCATGATTTTTCCAAGCACTGTGTTTTGAGACTCCTGCTCCAACAATGTGTTGTATAGGAATAATGGTCCTCATTTTGGATTGATATTATAGTGTGTTGATCTATATAATTAAAATGTAAATGATTTTTATTGGTCAGGATTCTCAGGGTCCTCTGGGAGCTCTTGTCCTGTTTGACAAAGACCATGTTTCAGCTGCAGATGGACGAAGCTTGCTAATGCTGCAGAATTCTGATGTCCTCTCTGACGTCTAGTAGATGCTGGAACACAGGGAAAAATATGGTTTGCAATATATAAAAGTTTCCAAGGACATCTTGTGTTCTCAGACAAATTCGATTTGTTTCTGTAAAACCTTTACACTATATAAGATCGCAAATGGATTATAGACTTTGGGTTTTATGTAGTTTTGGGGTGATGTTCTGGACATTCACATAACAACACTGGAAAATTATTGTCTTAGGTGGCAATATGGATTAGGTGAGTGTGGGAGGTAAGGAATTTTGATCTCAAAATCTAATATTTATGTCCTATTTATGTCTTCTCTCCCTCTCCCTCGCTCTCTCTGAACAGAAAAGCTGAGTGTGTTTATGGCCGTTATGCAGAGTAAAGCTGATTAGCAGGATAAGTGGCGAGTGCCGAAAAGCCGCACTCCTGCTTGTATACATTTTACGTCGCTGCCCGTTAGCCATGCTAGGGGTGTGTGAGCATCAACATATAAATTTCAATTCCCACACGCATTCTTATCCCAAGCAGTGTGCTGATGGGATTTATTGATTCTGTCGCATCAGTGAACTTAGTAAATATCATATATGATACACAGCAGGCATAGTAATGGGGGTGTTGCCTGCAACAAGAAAATGTACTGTATATAAAAGCTATACACATGAATTGACTCTTTATACATCACCATTGATATTCATACTGTTGCATTATTACTAATTGCATTTATAGTGGTCCATGGTCACTGTGGGAGTGAAATGTTTCCTTTAAGAACTGAGAGAATAAATTGTACATGGCATTACATTGTACAGTGTCCAAAAATTAGTCTCACCCCTGTACATATAAACCCATACCCTCATTTAACATATTGCTATTTATTGAAAATCAGTCACTAATGCACTTCTGGTTAGATGCTAACCGCATTTCATTGGCTCTGTACATCTACTTTGCAAAGTGACAATAAAGTTGAATCTAATCTAATCTAATCTAATCAAAATCCTCGATGGGAAAGCACGCCATCATTTTGCCTACACATACATTGACGCAGTATGCACCATGATCATGTACAGGAATCTGTGACAGTCTTTTATTGCGCCTGTTGTTTATTACTTACGAAAATAAAATTGAGTTTTCTGTATATTAATAGATCTTATGTATATATACCTAGAATACGGCAATGCATTGTGGGAGTTTATGAGGACACGATGTATTCTTCTGCAAGAAATGGAAAACAAGGACAAATAACGTGCTTTATTAAATATTAAACACCAAAAAATCTAAAAACAATCAATGTGACCCACAGTTTTGAAACGGTTTCAAGTTAAATCCATAAAGAAGCCAAAAACAAACAAGGAGATTTGGCTATGCAAAGAACCTCTTCAGGAACTGTGGCTCATTACTTATTCATGCTTTCTACCTGGAACCCCTCAAACCCTTACCTAGAACCCTTATCATGCCGGTTACATCAGTTAATTTACTCTGAAGTTTTGGTGATGATAATTTTGTTAAAACTAACTGAGCATTTAAACCAGTTTGGCCAACGTCTTTTAAAGGTGCTGATTTGGATCAGTAGTATGGTTCAGCTTGAATCATCAGTAGGGTTTGTATTTGGTGAAATGGAGATGTAGTTAAGTTGAAGGTGTCTATATTGGCACACGACAGTTGTCGCATTTATTGGAATATCATTGCTATTTTTATTCTAGAAATTCTAAATGTTTTAATATATGTAAATTCAGACCCCAAAAGGGTTCTAAATATAGTAAGTTTGTTTTGTGCTAAAATAAATCTACAACTCTAAGTCTGCACTAAACATGCTAGCTAATATTTTTAGACATTTTGACTGTTTTCAAACTTGGAATTGTCTTGAAATTCTAATTTTAAACATACATTTTTAAAAAGTGGCCAATAAAATGAAAACTGCAGTCTTCTGGAAAAAAAAAAAAAAAGAACAAAAATTGTCTATATACAGAATATTTTTACTCTTGTCTAAATTAAAGATGTTTTTTTTCTCTAGACTTCTAAGCCTTTTTTTGCAGTGTAATAAAGAAACCTCCTATTGTGTCACTAGTTTGTATATCAAATTCATACTGAATTGCAAAACAACCGAAAAACAAAACCCTACAAGGTACTACAGTAGAGATCCCCATCCACCAGGTCACAACCCAGTACCAGCTTGTGAAAGAATTGCTTCCAGGCCATAAGAACATTCTGGGGATAATGTCTACAGGTATGACGCTGTATTATTTATGGTGCATTTTGTCCTTCAAGAACCTCAATCAAAATTTCATACGGCATTTTCGAAAACATAATTTCCTCACAAACATCACTCAAACATTTCTTCAGTGGAGGATGGAAGAAAAATCCAAAGAATAGTGACAACTGAGACAGCTATTGATGAGATAAAGTAAACAAATATGACTCTAAAATACACACATCTAATGTGTATCTAAAATGTAAATACACACACACCACTCAAGACAGTCCGTGAAAATGTTTTTAAAATGAAACTGGTATACAAAAGGTTGAAAACCCCTGTTCTACAAAGATCTGAGAGAGAGGAAACAGTATGCAGTTACAGAATTACTGTATAAACAAGCAGGCAGTATTCGGTATTCACTCACACACCATCTTCAGTATTCTGTTGCATATTTTTTTTTCCCTTTTTGTTGCCAAATATGTTGGTGATATATTTGCCAGCAGGTGTTTGTTTCCCCTTCGACGATGACACCGCGAACACAAATCATTTTTAAAATCCATGACATGGAAACCGCGTTCACCCAGCGCTTGGCTGCGTTCTCCGGGCCAGATGTATATTATTAGAGCTGTATCTCGAGCTATGATGGATTTGTGGCCTGACAATGATCCTATTGTGGTTCCCACCTGTGAACCCAAGTTGCTGCTATGGGACACAGGTGCACCAATGAGGACCTGATAGACTATTATGATCAGAGCCGAGTTTCTGTCTCTGTCTCCTTCTTTCTCGCTGTTCCTGTAGAAATGGACTGGAATAAAGCCTGTATGGTCCTCACAATGCTGATGGATGGTCTTTGCTTGCAGGTTTATATAACCCAAACACACATAAGCACACCAGTATAAAAATGAAGCAGAAGGTCTATTCACTGTCATTCAAACGGTTACCCCTGACTGCCTATGAAGCGCTTTGTCAGTCATTCTCTTCTTCAGATATCTCCTTCTTTTCCTCTCTTTCTGACTTTCTGACAGCAGGCGGTCTCTCTCGGCTGCACCGGCTCTCCTTTGAGGACTGGCACCCCTCTCTGACAGTCAGATAAAGGCAAAGGATGTGCAGGTGAAAAGCAACGAGGGGCAGTGAAGAAGAAATAAAACCACAACTATGTCATTTTTAGGATGCAGTCCTGAGGAAATGTGGCTGAAACCATAAGGTCAGAAATTGCAATGTTGTGTATGTCTGGGCAACAGGATTGGCTCAGATGATTTTTATTCACCAAACATTTGTTTTATTGATGCTCCAAGACTCAAATCAAGCACCAAAACCAGTCATGATAAACACATCCGGCAATTAAAACCGTCCGTGTGGAAACAGCAAAAGTTCTGTTCGGTGTCCTGATGATTTACTCACAGTGGAACCTTGGATTGCAAAATGTTTTTATTAAAATTTAACCTGCATTTACATGAGAACACGCGTGTTAACATGCAAAGGTTCGACTGACGACTCAACTGAGACGATGGTTCTTCTTTATCATTGTGTAAAACAATGGGAGCTCAGATCAGTTTTCCAGACATTCGTCCTCATTCGGCGTGTATCCCTCGTACAGGCAGCATTCGCGCGAACGTACTGTTTATTATAGTATTGTGACCACATGTGTTTTCATGGATAGAGATTCTCCTTCTAGCAATAGCCCTCCTCCTCCTCCTCCTCCTCCTCCTCCATCTCATCTTTCTCACGCCAGCGACGGCACTTTTCCAAGGTAAAGCGCAGGTTCATTTGTTTTATTTTAACTTTATATTGTGTACTAAGAATTGTTATTTGTTTCAGATACATCAGGGTCAATAATTTGTACATAAAATACCATAAAAAATTATTTTTATATGAATATTTTGTTAACGGATTATCTGAGTTTACATTATTTCCTATGTGGAAAATCCCCTTTGCATTGCAGATTTTCCCAATGTAAATGTTACTTTAAAACATTTACAAAAAATATCTGCACTATGTTGAGTATGTTTTTTTTGCCCTATACTGTGTGGAGCTTGTATGTAATGAACAGGAAGCTTTTTTGGATAAGATATGGTGTCTAAGCTGGCGATCACCGTTACCATGGAAACAAAAGTAAATAAGGTTGTGTAATAAATCATAGAAAGAGCTGTAAATAAAGATAATCCCACTTCCTTGTATGAGATGATGGAGCATGTGGGTGCAGTATTAGTACTTTCATAGAGAAAAAGTACACAAAATAACACAAATCAAGCTATTTTATAATTACCGGCATCCTGATATCTTTCTACCTTGCGATATTGTATGTTGTCTTATGTTGAATGCAGTTTATGTTAACTGTAAGATCATGCTAATGGAGCACAAGTATATATCACTGTGTCAGAAGAAATTAAACTTGAAACTACTATCTTCTCTGATTGTAAGCATGTGTTTAAGCATGTACACTCTGTTCTCCACACCTAAAAGCCTTAACCAAAAAGAGCAGTTTTTTGGCGATACCATGCTATTGTGATGAAGCAGTAAAATGGACGTTGTCTCCTCTTTCACACCTACCCTGTTATTGCGCGCCGTATTAAGCCGTGTATTGGCACTTTCCTTCTATGACAAACATTCCCAACAAAAGCGACCTCTTAGGCACTACAAAGATGAAACTGTAACCTTCTCTGAAATTCACACAGCATAAAAGGTCCTCGCTATGGGGCCATTTGTTCAAAAGGTCAGCCTGCGCTGGACCCATCAATAGCATCTAGAGAACTAAGCCAAGGCTAAGACTCATGCTGAGTAATGAACTGCTCACAGAGCCACTCTTTGGCAGAGATAAATGCCCCAGAGTAGGGAACTGTTCTGCAGGTCATGTGCCTGGTTCATTACTATAGAGGGCAGTGTTGAGCACAGGAGTTGCTTGGCAATAAATACTTTCACCACAGAATGGAGAAATCTATATCATCATTACCTTTATGACTCACATACTCACAGGCTACAAGCTTTTACTGACTCGGTAGAGACTCGCACATACATGTGTGTGGTGAAAATGAGTTAAAACATTATTGAAGTAGCCGTCATAACTTGGCATAAATCGTTTATTTCATTTATTTTTATTTTTCAAATTTTAGTAGCCACTTTTTTGTCCTGGTCAGGGACTATAGGTTTAATTGGAATTTAGATGGTAGAGGAGCACAACTTTCAGTGAAAGTGTCAACAAATATGTCGTAAAATTTGGTGCCAGATTTTGGCATCAACATGATAGCAAAATATTTTGATTTGGCCACAACCTATGGCAGACTTTAGTGCCACGTAAAAAATATAAAAATTTAAGACTACGAGAATAAAGTCTTGTAATAAAGTCGAAATATTTTGAAAGTCAAAATCACGACAATAAAGCCGTAGCAGTACGGCAATTAAGTCGAAATATTTGACAAATAATATAAAAATTGCAAGAATAAAGTTGTAGCAATGCAAAAAAAAAGTCAAAATAGTTTGGGAATAAAATAAAAGAATTGCCAGAAACCTTTTGCTGTTTTGCATAAAAATGGATGTGGAGGCTTCACATAAAGTCGCATTCGTGGAGTTCGCCCAGTTCTTATATTCTTTTTGCCTGAAATTCATGATGCAGTGAAGTGGCTGTTTGCAAAGAGGAGTGCTTTCCAAAGGGGCAGTACCCCTGTGACAACACTATATTTTAACTCTGTATACTTCCTATGGAACTTTTCTTAATAATTTTTTTAATTTTTACTTTTTTTCACAAAATATTTTGACTTGTATTGCAATTACTTTAATCTTGTAATCTTTGATTTTCTTTTTTTTTTTTACATTATCATCGTACCATCCACCCCCTAAATCACCATCGTACCATTCGCCCCCCCCTCCCCCCAACCAAGTTCTGTAATTAGGTGGCATGACACAAAGCGAAGTTTATTCCTTATAAACCAACGTTCTCCCAATTATCCCACCAGTCATACCACTTTACCATTATAACACAATAAACCACATTATTGGTTCATGGTTTTGGTAGGTTTTTACCCTTAAACAGACAAGTTACTCAACACACACCACTGTGGAATGAGCAACCACGGTCGCATCAATGAATCTGACAGTTCATGACCGATGAGCATCCATCTACCACACCAACCCTCTCCGTGGATTTTGACCCATTCAGCTGTATAAACACTGTTTAGTGTTCCAGTCAGTCTATCAACACAGAAACAGGACACTTGAGAGTTCCAAAGGGACCATAGTCCTGGCTTAAAATTTAAACGTGATATTGAACGTTTTAAATTTGGACAATTGTAGAAAAATTCCAAAGAGCAAGAAGATGCTGGATCCAACATAAGGAAAGTAGCTTTGAACTTAGACCTCTTCCAACATATATTAGATAACTTTTGCACACTTTACTGGCCACAAACTTTAGATATTAATTGTAGCCTCAAACTCTGATTGGCTGTCAGCATTTTATAAAACACTGTGACACAGATTTTTCTGGAGCAAGATGTAGAGAATAGATTGAACAATCAGTCTTCAATCTGTCTGCTAGATGGCAGCTGATAATGCTAGACCTACATCCTGCTTATGCTTGGTCTACACCAATAAACTATCAGAGCTTCCATAGGGACATTTTAGAGTCCAGGTAAGTCTTACATGTTCTCATGGTCATCTTGTGTCTAGGGAAATGTTTAAGAGCCCCTGCACCTGTAATGACTCTGAAGCAGTTCCTGAAGATGAATGGATGTGTATATCGTTTCTGTATACTTCCACAGCAAGAAAAGCAAACCTGGCTACAGATCACTGAAATTGAAGCAAGTAAAAGTGTTGTTGGGAGAGTGGTGCATTGAGTGTCGTGTTTTAAAGGGCAGTAGGGTAAACGCAGTGAACTGTGTGACAACAACTAAATTAAACTGTGATGTCGTGCTTATGCATGCAGTCATGGGTGAAGTTTACTGAAGATTGCAACAGAAGAGAAAAACACAAGTCTACATTTTATTTGCCAGGAGACCACTTGAATGTAGACTGTGTCAACTCCAGGAGTGCTGCCATGTCCTGAGGGATTGTTTTTTAAAACATCTGATGATCGACCTGACTGTATAGTACACTCCATCATGGACTAGAGATAACAGGTCCTGACAACCAGAGGAAAAAAATCATATCATGGGGGAAAAAAAATCTAGGAATGACAAAAACAGAGTTAACTAGTAAAGATTGTGGGCCACATTAACAATCCATTCAGATGGACAGGGTATGTAGACCAATATTTATTACTGACAGTTTACAGATTTACACCCCAAAAGGTTCATTAAAAAAAAAAAACACTCTGAAACATATTAAATACAACACAAACTCTCTAAAAATTGGGACACTCTGTGAACTGTAAATAAAAAACAAAATCAATTATTTGCCTATATTATTTAGAATTGAACATAGAAAACATATCAAATGTTTAATCTGTGGAAATGTCCCATTTTAAGGAAAAAATAAGGTATTTTTGTATTTTACGGCTTCATCAATATTTAATGGTATATACATGTTTTAAAACAACAAATGCTTTCATCCAGAAAACCTCTTTTTTAGGGAAGGCCTTATATATTTTAGCAAGATAAATCTAACTGCATACTGCACTTTTACAATAGCATGACTTTGTAGTAGAAGAGTCTGAGTGCTGAACTGAACTGCCTGCAGTCTAGGACCTTTTGCCATTTAAAAACTTTTTTTGCATCATTAAGCAAAAAATACAACAAAGAACACCCAGAACTGTTAAGCAACTAGAATCCTGTTTTAGACACATATGGGACAACATTCCTCTCTCAAAACATTTTGTTAATTATTCCATTCTATTGTTCCATTTCCCCATCACCTCGAGTTGCCGGTTTTATCTGTTCACAGCTCACTAGACGCCGAACACCTTGGCAACTTAATGATCAATAAACCAGTGGCAACTTTGTTTTGTTCTTTTTACAACACAAGTAGCAGTAATGGGAGTATAATAGTGAAGCTGGCTCTTGCGTTCCCCTTGTAGTTCATTAGCAATCATCTCTGCTCATTGTGCATTCAGGATGGGCTGCGTCTCATCTCGGCGTTCACCTGGAGGCGATTCGCCGCTCTGCCTCGACATCCATCAGCCTGCAGATGATGAGGGTGTGAGCATTAATGTTTATGCTAGTGGGTTCCTTGTATCTCTCTTTCTCTCTCCCCCTCTCTCTTTCTCTCTCCCTCTCTTTCTCTATGTAATGACAAAGACTGCCTGCAAGCTTTTTAAATAGCATACCCTGCGACCTCCCCTAGAGCAACAACGCATATCAGGGCACCGGCTAGCACCGGTTAATGTATACTGTTTATAAATCAAACAAAAAAGGAAAAAAGAAAACACGTATAAATAAAAGTAGAAAGCAGATGCACTAACAGGTCAATTCCGCACCTTGTTTCTTTCAATATTTCAAGCCAAGCACGTTGTAAACGTGGCCATTTACAAGCTTTCAATTAAGTGCTTTTAAAGTAGCCACATATTCAAAAACATGATTTTTTTTTACATCCATTTCCTCTCAAATAATTTATTCTGATTATATGCAAGAGTCAAATCATAACTCCATTATATCTAATGGACTGGCTTGTGTTTTGATTGTGTGGAGTTGACTGAACGCTAATGGAATTGAATAGCAAAACAAGTATGGTAAGCTAGTTAGCTTGTTATTGCATTAATGTAGACTCAAAGGAAAATATACTGTTATTTTCTGTGTGAGAAACAACTCGGGATGAATCGTTATCCTTTTCTTAGAAAGCTCTGAGGTAACGTAATTTTTGTGTCTTTAATGTTTTTGTTTTTCTTGTGAGGTGATGTTTTGTGTACGTTTCCTGATAGCTGGAGACTTGTATTAAAAGTTCTTCTTAACTAATAAACATAATCAAACCAGTGGCCATTTTATTGACCTGTATTACATATACTATATTTAAAAAAGTATTGGGGGACCCAACTTTTCCAGCCTTATGTTATTCTCACAAAAAAACTTTACCACAGTGTTGGAGGCACACGATTTTATAGGATGACTTGGGATTTAATAGCATTACATTTTCTCTTCACTTGAACTAGGAGACCCGAATGTGTCTCAGCATGACGATGCTCTTGTGCATAAAACCAGCTTCATGGAGGTACAGCATGCTTTACATGGGTTTGAGTGGAGATTTCCTGCTATAGAGCTCTGCTATGAAACATATTGAACACCTTTGGGATGAATGTGCATGCTGACTGCACCCCAGGCATCCGGACCTCACCTACAACAGTACCTGATATTAGTTACACCCTTGTGTCTAAGCAAAATTCTCCACTAGCACAATCCAAAATCTAGTGGAACATCTTCTCAGAAGAGTTGAGGGTATTATCACAGCAAAAATGTGGAATAGGATGTTTAATAAGGACATACCAAACTTTTAATCAAGTGTTCACAAACTTCTTCTATTTAATGTAGGAAATTCATTGATTTATATTTGTATATATTCATATTTGAACCATTTTTCTTTATGGGTCTAGCTTGGAATGACTTTTTATTAAAGGTTTTATGGCTTATTAGACGCATTGTTGGGCGCTTTTGTCTTTTCATGACATTAAAAAAAAAGAGAGAATGAATAGCTTGCAGGTCTAGGAAGCAAATAAGATCTGTACTTGCTCTCTCCAGAATAATAATTACCCCAGAGGAAAAAAAAAATGTGCCTGTGCCATCTTTAATCTGTCCTGCCGTCTTTGTGTTTGTGGATTTTTCTTTTTCATACTCTGCTCAAATTTGAACCAAATCTCCAAATCTGTTGGTCTTGAAAGCTGGAAAAAACTACACAGTCCTTTGAATTGACAAACAGAAGAAAAAAACAAATTACAACGTTTAAAACTACTCTCAGAAAACAATAGCGTGATGATTAATCGGAGAATTAGACAGGAAATTATTGTCTGGAAGAAAAATGCACAAGGCACATAGCAAATTAAACTGCCATCATCCAAACATGTTCGTTACTCGATCATGGCCCAAAGATCCTTCCACTAATGTAAGTCTTTTTTTTTTTTTTTTTTTTATTATGTCTTTATTATTCTACTGTTTTCATACACATACATCATTGATTTGAGTCTGCAGTGCTTTTCGGGGTCACGAGTGATCTTGGACTGGCTTTAAAGTCGTCTTTATGTAAATAGAAATACAGTGTCTCCATTATGTCATGAAGATTCGATTATACGGCATCCAGAATGCTCTCGTTTCAGAGACTGGGTCCATTTGGGAATATGTCAAGAGGCAAATTGACTTTAATGCTTTCCTGCTATAAGTACTGCCTACCATTAAATGAGGTCAGCCAAGATGTTACTGGGATCCATTCATCCTGTGAAGGAAAGAAAACACCAGCTAGGTTTTTGGATGGAAGTCTTAATGATTAGACTGTGGGAAGTGTATAGAAGACATTTACTAAACTTTTTTGAACATATTTAGTCTTCCTTTGCTCTTATAATAACCTCCACTCTTCTGGAAACATGTTTCAGGATATTTTGGAAGGTGCTTGTGGAGATCCATTCAGCCATGAGGTTGTCAGTAAAGTCAGGTACTGATGCAGGTGAGGTGAGTGGGCCTAAAATGCAGTCAGCATTTTAATTAATCCCAGAGGTGTTCAATAGGGTTAAGGTCAGAGCTCTATAGCAGGAGATCTTCCACTCCAAACCATGTAAAGCATAGAGCTTACTGTGTGCTTTGGGTCTTAAGTGAATGGAACATTTAATGCTACCACTTCCAAAGACAGTTCACTTAAACAGTTTGAAGGAGAATCACAAATAGCTGAACAAAATCTGTCACCCCAATAAGTTTGTCTATATGACAAATTTGTGTATTGCTAATCAGAGACGCCGTTACCAACCTTAAATGTATTATTTTTCCAAAACTGTTTTTCTAAAGTGTTTTATCGGTCAATGTACATTACACCAAGTCAATGTGCTACTGATTGTAAATTTTTTACTAATTAAAAAAAAAAAGGCATGCA
Source organism: Silurus aristotelis (assembly GCF_946808225.1). NCBI lineage: Eukaryota > Metazoa > Chordata > Actinopteri > Siluriformes > Siluridae > Silurus > Silurus aristotelis. The sequence goes on along the minus strand of NC_139596.1, from coordinate 16,081,948 downwards.
TTAATAGTTGCAGAATGGTAATAACAAGTTAATTGTCATTGTAATCATTTGATATTTCTAAAAAACCTAAAGTTCTTCTTCTTCTTTTTTCGGCTTCTCCCATTAGGGGTCGCCACAGCGGATCATCGTCTCCATACCACCCTGTCCTCTACATCTGCCTCTTTCACACCAACTACCTGCATGTCTTCCCTCATCACATCCATGAATCTCCTCCTTGGTCTTCCTCTTTTCCTCCTTCCTGGTGGCTCCATCCTCAGCATTCTCCTACCAGTATAACTCATGTCCCTCGTCTGCACATGTCCAAACCATCTCAATCTCGCCTCCCTCACTAACTAACAAAAACAAAAAAAAACGCAGTGCTGTTAGTGAAAAGTCGTGGAACAACTTGTTACTGACACCAGATGTCAACACAAATCTTTAAGGGTTAATTGTTTAAATCTGTGTATGAAGTGAACTAATATAAATGAGTGCTGTAAATTAGCAGTGCACTAATGTCAGAGCTGTTGTTATACTGTATACCCTTAAATAACATCTTTAGTGTAGTCTTCTGTTAAGTGTACAAAAAATAGGAATATTCCATATACCACTTCCGATCCTCAAACAATTCTTCAGCTCATCGGGCAAGGTGCTGGGTTTATATAAAACTATTATATTAAGCTGGTCTTTATTGTATATGTACGGCTTCCAGAGGTTGCGCCAGCTCCAGTCGTGTCCCAACTCGATGATTTTGGACATTTAAAGAGAAGAATGCCAATATCACAAGTATCCCAAGACATCTAAAGATATATCAGTTCCAGTTGGATCCAACTTCATGATGATTTTTGACATTTGAGGACAGACAACCTCTTCATCAATACTCAAAATAACATTCTACATATGCTGTTTCTCAATCATTAAACATTTAAAGGCTCTGGCATGGAGGAGTTGCTGTTGAATATATAATGATCTCAGCTGTTGCACTAATATGAGTTGCTCAGGTGCTCCTGGTTCTACAATGCCAACGGACTGTACTCATTACTCATAATCACACACTGATATTTCTCACCCTCTGGTGTTTGTAATGTTTAAAGCTTCATAATCATGCTTTTACTCGAATGAGGATGGGTTTCCCTTCCCTGGTTCCTCTCAAGGTTTCTTCGTTATAACATCTAAGGGAGTTTTTCCTTGCCACAGTAGCCTAGGCTGCTTATCAGGGCTGTGTTCTGACCTGACCTGACCCTTGCTACAGTAGCCTAGGCTGCTTATCAGGGCTGTGTTCTGACCTGAACTTAACGAGACCTAGCAAGTTTCGATATGCAAGTAAAATTTTCTTTCTGAAATTGACTGTATCCTATAACAGAACATCCTGAAAAAATTTCCACATCCCACACCGCATTAATTTGCTAATTAAAACATTTTTCTGCTAATTGAAATGATAAGTAATACATTTTAGCAGTCAATAGTAACATTTAATGTTGTGGAACATCCATGTGTTAAGCAGCCATCAGCATCGTTTATTCTGGCTGAGGAGCACATGCTGGAATATAGAGCTCTTTTGATTCTGCGGTTATTGCCAGATCAGGTTTTAGCAGCACTCCGTTTTACCAACCATCCCATTCAGCAGACAGTGTGGTCCATCTGGTATCTGAGATAGGAGGATTGTCCATTGCCATGTTTTTTTTTTTTTTTTAGAACATTGGTATGGATTTTGGGATGCGGTCGAGCTCGCCAGAATGATAAATTCCAAGGATTCGCGAAGGGAAATGCTGCAGTTAGAAACCCAGCAGGGAAACACACAGCAGCATCTGCTAGACAAGATCCATCTGGCTCTGGCTTCAGCTCCTCTGGACTGTTTACAGATGCTTACTGCAACCCAAAGTAGGAGGAAAACACCATCAATCTGACAATCAAGAAAAAGGCCATGAACATCCATCTAATAAACTCAAAAAGCAGTTGAAAGGAAATGTTCAAGGTTGTCAGGGGATATGAAGATCGCCTCCAGGACTGCTACTGATATAAATCTTGTCAGAATCTTTAAGTCTCTCTGCTGGTAAAGTGTACAAACAAGAGTGACTGTAAGAACTGAAAGTCTCCAGCTTCTTAAAAAAAAAAGTCCCCAAAGCTTTAAGGCATCAAGTGGAAAATTGGCTTTGAAAAAGATGTTTGTGAGCCTTGCTTTCAAAATGGGGTTACCTTAGAACATAATAGTTCTTCAGACATTTGAGAAGCTTTAAAAGTAAAGGGCGTCCAAAAACTTTTTGCTGCGTCAACTAAAAATAAAAGAGAGAAAAGGTGTTGTATTTATTACCTCTCAATCATTTTACTTTGAGACTTTGGAATGAACACTTAAAGGAGGGGATTGTAAATTGCTGATTGTACTGTTGATGCTAATCGACATACAATTAAAAATGAATCTAGACAGCTTTCTAGGTATGGATCCAGAAAAATGTTACACTGAACCAAACCAAAGGACTAGAAAGAAACAGTGTAGCAAAGATAATAAATACTCCAGTGAAACTGTGGGTGGTCCTGAACTGTAGTCGATCGCTGGCGTTTATGTTCATTATTTATCCAAGAGCTGCTCACGGTACCAAAAAAAAACTACACAGAGATAGATTTATTTATTTTTTTACAGGGAAAAAGGGATATTGTGAAGTGTTTATTCTCCACTTCAAGTTCAAAACAAATGTGTTTTCAGCTGTTCTTTGAGACTAGCGCTGAGAATCAGAGAGCGGGTGTTATTTACTTTAATACAGGAAGTCAGATATGAAGATTGTGAAGGCTCCATTCATTAGCATGCAGATGCACAGGTTGCTTGCTCACAGACACAACACATTTACTTGCCTCATCCATCTTGAGTAACTGATTTATCCTGGGCAGAGTTATGGGGGGCTTGAATTTGCGAAACATATTTGGTGGCTATATTTGAGAAATAGGAAAAAGTACGTATGTTATACAGGTACGATCTATAATGATAACTGTTACATCAGGCAGATCTCTGTTTCCAATTCGGCATTAGGAGAATGTAGAACATGGCGCCATGTTGCCGAACAGATCCACTTCTAATCGCCTTATGTTTAGCTATACTCCAATAACTGTCCAATGTTGCCATTAAGGCATGTTTTTATTTATCCAGAAACAACCGATTGGTTCGTTTTCATTGGTTCTCTACTTGTACTTTGCACAATGACAATAAGATTATATTTAATCAAATGTAATTGTATAGATGTTAGTTAAATAATCAATGCTTAAACAATCATTTCTAATGAATTTAATGAATGTTTCTGGGCACGGAAAATGATGACACGGCTCCTTTGAGATAAAAGTTTTAAGTCTTTCAAATATTCAATATTCAGGCAAATAATGGCAGAAGATCTTAAAGAAGAACCATTTATATCTGTATGAGGAAAAAAAAACACAAAAAAAGGGAAAAAACTAGACTACAAACACACACTGGCAAAAAAAAACGATAAAAAAACAAAGCTAAGATTTGCAATTAGTCAGTTTGCTCGGTTTTGTGCTTCTGCTTCTTGATATGCAAAGCATCTCAAAAGGAAACACATACTGTAGTCTGTGTTTTTGAGACAAAGATTTTCCTTTTGTTTCTATGCAAAAAACTATGTAGAAAGAAAAAACACACAATTGGAAAGTGAATAAATGGGAAAAAGTTTCGTGGACGGATAAGTCCAAATGTAATATTTCTGGCTCAAATAGAAGAACTTATCAAAGATGGAGAACAGAAGAGAAGATATTAGCAGGCTGCCTCACCCCCACAGTCAAACATAGAGGGAAAAGCGTAATGGTTTGGGGGTGTTTTGAAGCAGTGGATACGTCAATACTTCAACTCCATGCAATTCTGTCTGGACTGCGGCTCATTGGAACCGACTTCACCATACAACAAGACGATCGCTAATTATTTAAAGAGAAGACAGTCATCTGGAGTTTTATCTACAGTATCTATCATGGAACGTCCTGCCCAGTCACTGTACCTAAATCCTATTGAACTGCTCTGGGATGAACTGGATCACAAGGACAGAAAGAAATCTCCAACTAGTGGATAACTCATTTGGCGAGGCCAAGTATTTCAGCTGATTGTTTGGAGACTACCAATAAATGGGAGTAATGGTGTAAAGCTGTTATTTATGCTAAGGGAGAATTTTTCAATAAAAATAAAGTTAGTCAGTATGTACATTTCAATTTGTTTGATCAAAGTAAATCTTCATACAATTTCTTTCTTTCGACTTCTCCCATTAGGGGTCGCCACAGCGGATCATCCGTATTCATGATCCGCATATTAGATTTGGCACGTTTTTACGCTGGATGCCCTTCCTAATGCAACCCTCCCTATTTATCCGGGCTTGGGACTGGCAGTAAGAGTGCACTGGCTTGTGCAACCCTAATGGCTGGGGTCGGTTCCCTGACCGGGAAGCAAACCCGGGCCGCAGCGGTGAGATTGCCGCATCCTAACCACTAGACCACAATTAAATGCATGTTAAGTTGCTAGCTTGGTACTATTAGCTAAGACAACAATATATTGAATGGTTTTGATATGTTGCCACTTTATTTGTCACTCCTAGCATGTCCATATCTTTATCATATACAACAATGATCAAAAGCGCATAAAAATGCATAATTTCTGACCAGAGCTAATGGAAACGGTAATACATTGTTGACTAAGCAGCACTGTACAATGTCATGCTAGGTCGATTTTACTCCTAGCCACTGTGTAGATTAGCTTACAACAACATGATCAAGACTTACACTGGGTCATCTTTGTCTAGCTGTTTATCTATTATAGATTGTATGAGCATTTAAACCAGAAATTTGGGATTCATGAAAATACAGTAATTTCCAGATATATATGATTCCGCATGTGTGGGAATTGTGGGAAAGGATGTTTAAAGACCAGTTTTTTGTTGTTGTTTTTTTTTTTTTTTTCAGAGTATGAAAGCTGGTTTATAAATCGCTCCGATTTGGCATGGAGTTTTCTTTTAACACCGTGCAACACACCGTGCTACTTAAAACAGTTTCAGAACAGCAGTTTTGGTGTGTGGCGTGCTCGGTGTGCAGGATCACCCAGGGACTGTGTGAATCTTCATTTATTGATTTATTTATTTCTCCCCTCAATTTTATTGTCACTTTAATTTTTTTTTTCTTTTTTTTTCTTTCTTTTTTTTTTATAATTAGAATCTACATTTGTACCTTTCCAGGTGCTGATACGCTGCTAAGTATTTTCTTTTACTGCAATACAAGTGAAATAACTTCTGCTTTTTTTGTCTTTTTTTTGTCGTTTTCATTGTGTTTTTTTTTTTTTTATCCTCCAAATTCTGTGACATTTTTTTTATTTTTGGGTGATCAATCTGTATGTGTGGGTACAAAGATAATTATTAAACATATCTGGTGGACAAGTTTAGACCAGTATGGTTCTACAAAACCATACTGGTCACTGGTTGTGTTTTACAAAAAACACAAAAATTTACAAATGGGAAAAAAAGGAGGACCAGTGTAAAAGATCATGTGCTGTTTAGGAAAGAAAAAACAATTAAAGCATTTGATCTTTTTTTTTTTTTTTTTTTATGTTTTACCACAAACTATAAGCCTCCATAGTTTGCTGCACCTCTGGCGCAAATGGCAATCTTACACATTTTTTTTTTTTTTTTTACTTTTTAAAAGAGACATTGGCATGGACAGGAGGCGGAGCTGAAGGTCACAGAGTTTAAGATGCGTCAATTTCATTGGGAGTGATGATGACGGACAGGATTAGAAATGAATTCATTAGAGGGATCATGCAGGTAGGACGCTTTGGAGACAATGTGAGAAAGGCGCAATTTTAGATTTTTTTGTAGTGATGGAAAAATCGGCTCATTTTAGTGACATGGTTCATAAAATTTTGCTTATCAATTTGAACTAATCTTTTGTTTTTGTTTATTTGATTAAAAAAATAAATAAATAAATACTATAGTTCCAATAATGAAACTATGACAATGCAGCTAAAAACAAATGATGATAGACAGAATGAGTAGCTTCACCTCTCATATCTTCTGGTCCGTGCCATTAGTCCTTTGTTTTGTCACGTGACTCCAATAATTATTGTAACAATAAATTCGGACCAAAAACCTGATTGCATTGTGTAGCGTATATGGGAGTCGCATGATAAAAAAAACAAACAACTTAGACCAGAGGACTCATGAGATGGACTACTGTAATCCGTGGATAGCATGATAGGGAAATATTTTTATGGAGGTTTATGTTGAAATAATGGAATGTATTACTAAAAATATAATTATTAATTATAATATGAAGTAAAATGTTGAAAAAGTACACTACTGTATACATAAAATAGCATTTTTTAGGTGGTGTCAGTGTATCGTGTATTTTTTTTGTTTATCGCAGGTGGAAACATGCAGGTGGTTGGTTTGATGGAGGCAGTTGTAGAGGACAAAGTGACTTGGAAACGGATGATCCGCTGTGGCAAACTGAACTTTTTATTTTATCACTTCTACTGCACCAAAAAAAGTCCAACACAGTCCAAGTTTAAGTTCTGAAACTAAATCCTATTCAGCAGTTTTTCTCTCCATCACTTGCTCAGCAACCACCTCCACTAAGACTATGTTCTTTATTTTGTCCCCCATATTTTGTTCCGTGACAAAGTTCTTTCCCTAATAGAATGAAATGCCAGGCAGCGTTCTGCATCATGCTGGGAGTTAGCGCAAATAAAGATTTAGAGTGACTCTATGCTAGCTGGGCACTTTAGTGTTGATTTATGTGCAGAATGGATCTCTCTGACAGCAACACCAGCACTCCATCTCATCCCATTAGGAGATATTAGGAACAGGCCAATCTGCTGGGCCTGTGGGGGTCTCGGTGCCCACAAGAATATGAAGACAGAGGTATCTGAAGAGTGTGTTAGAGATAGTAATGTTTGTTTTTTTGTTTTTGTAGACGGTGCAAAATATAATTGACATGAGATATGAGCGAAGGTGTAAAACAGACTTCTGGACAAATCCTCTAGTTAAAAGGTGTTTGGTTTGTACTGGGGTTTGGGTTTAAAACTTAAGGGCTAACAAGCACTCTCGGTTATTTAGCTAACAGTAAGAATATCAGTCAGTGAAATTACTGAGAAAGTTTATATTTATTTAATAGGTTGTATGTTTTATGAACTCTGTTGCTCTTTTGCACAAAACAGAGGGGAACTGTATTTTTCAATCAATAATCTGACTTTGATCATTTAATTCTATTATGTATTGAAGTGTTACATTTGTTTTATTATTCAATTGTGTTTTTAATTTCCCAATGAGTCCCAGAAGATATTCTGTGTTGTATAAGAGGAACATTAGCCCCAAGAAAATGCCAGCGACTAGAGGGATTTAGTGAGGAGACCACTGATCTGTAAATGTGTTTATTTCCAGTGTTTAAATTGCAAAAGTGTAGTCCACTAAAGAGCTTGAAGGGTACAATCCACTATAAAAGTGCCTTTTTAGAAATATCCCAGTGAGGTTTTGACAAAATATGGCTAAAATACTGTCACTATCGCACCAAAATGGAGTTTTTTCACAATTAATTGTGTTGAAGTTGGATGCACACAATCATCTGGAATGTCTCTGTATGCTGTAACATTACAATTTCTATTTTCTGGAAATAAGAGGAGTTTACACGTGTACGTCACAAGCTTTAGGAACACATGGTTTGCCAAGGTTGAAGTGGAAGAACTTGAGAGTCCTGTACAGAGCCCTTACCTGAATCCCCAACAATAACCACTTAAGATCTCTTCACTCAAAATCAAA
>NC_139596.1:16019185-16069185 GCF_946808225.1 Silurus aristotelis | reverse complement strand
ATACTGAGCAAAGGGTCTGAATACTTAGGACCATGTGATATTTCAGTTTTTCTTTTTAAATAAATCTGCAACAATGTCAACAATTCTGTGTTTTTTTGTCAATATGGGGTGCTATGTGTACATTCATGAGGAAGAAGAATGAACCTAAATGATTTGAGCAAATGGCTGCAATATAACAAAGAGTGAAAAATTTAAAGGGGTCTGAATACTTTCCGTACCCACTGTATATATATATGTATGTGTGTCCTTTTTTAATTGTCGCTCTCTGGTTCTCTCGTTGATGTCCCCTGGGTATGGTTGTCATTGGGTGGCAGACAGACAGGCCCAGTTTGTAGTGGGGTGTGTTTTCCCTCATTTTATTATTATTATTTTTTTTCCAGGCTTGAAGATGACTATCTCTGATTTGGGTGATATTTGGGGATTAATATACTCCCTCATCCTCAGAATGAATCCAAGCGAACCAGAAAGACCTTCCGATTTTTTTCAGATTGATCTTAAACCTTCATGTAAATGTGTGCATTTATCACATTTGCTTTCTATCTCGTGACAGCCAATCCTCCGCTGAGCGTGGAGCTTCTTGCTGTCGGATGAGAAAACGGCGTGACCCATTAACCGCCGTGTTATCTACATCGTGCTTCACTCCGACTCGTCTGATAACAGCAAATAGCGAACCAGGCTGGACCAGAGTTCCTGCATGATCGACAGCTTCAGGTATCAGATTTCGAGGATCCAAAACACTGCCTGTAACTATAAGAGCTCTCAGTATTTTTTTTAGCAATTTCTTTCGTATTGCTGTCAAGATTTTTCTTTTGCTTCAGCCTACCTCTGCATTTTCTATTTCATCTAATTGTTCACAAAAACACTGGGAGGGTTGCATTTAAGATTCCTTTTGGACTTTAAGCATTAAAGGCAGAGAAATGATTAATTTAAAAAAAATCTGCAACTAAAATTTTGTAGTTTTGCCGAACAATATATTTGGTGTTTTTGTCTCAGAATAAGGTTCTTTGTGAAGTAGAGGTGGAAGCAGCTGGGTCCATCATTTTCTCTCCCCAAGAAGCTGCATCTTTTAGCTTGTTTACCATATCTGTTGACATGTCCCTCAACCACATAGCAACAGATCAGAAATAAGATGGCAAAAAAGCGAGAGAGAGAAAGGAGCGAGAGCAGTAAGACAGTACGAGCAGCCGAGTTCTTCAGCAGGTAATCATGCCACTTTTAGCTCCTTTCCAGCTGTGCCATGTCATGTCTTCTCTGTGTGTGTGTGTGTGTGTGTGTGTGTGTGTGTGTGTGTGAGAGAGAGAGAGAAAAATCTAAAATGCTATCAGCTCTTATGTAATGCTGTGAGTGATATGAACTAAATATAGTTACATTTATGGCATTAAGCAGACTCCCTTATCCAGAGCGACCTACACCTGAGCAGTTGAGGGTTAAGGGACTTGCTCAGGGGTCCAGCAGTGGCAGCTTGGTGCTGCTGAGGTTTAAAATTGTGATGATCTGAGTCCAGAGCATTGGAATTATTCTAATGCTTTCTACTCTATTCCTCTTAATAACTCACCCAAGTACGTGCTTTTTGAGAATCGTATTTGCACTTATAGTTCCCATCATTCTTCGAGGGAAGTTGTTCAACTAGAATTTGGAGTGTGTTTGTGGAGATTTGTGCTCGTTGTATTAGTAAAGTCAGGTACTTATGTGGGTGAGGTGAGGAGGGATGGGGTGCAGTCAGCATTCCAGTTGACATACCAAAGGTGTTCAGTACTGTTGTGGTCACAGCTCTATAGCAGGAGATCTTCCACTCCAATCCACTCATATCTTTATAAAGCTGGTTTGGTGCACATTGTCATGCTGGATCAGGTTTGAGTCTCCTAGTTCAAGCGAAGGGAAAATGTTATACTATTGCTTCCAAAGACGTACTGTATAATTGTGTGCTTTACAATAACAGTTTGGTCAGGTCAGGTGCTCCAATACTTTGGTCCATATAGCGTAGATCCAGCATGTACACTTGCATATTTGCTGCATAAGCAGTTTGACAGCAGTACCATGGCATCTCCATTTTATGCAAATGGTATCTTTTACAGAAACCAAACTTTAGCATTGTTTTCTGCCAGGGACTGGGACACTGTGGGCTCAGTGTCAAAGAGCAGGCAGTCATGGCTTACAAAAAAAAAAACACTGTCAGAATGAGAACCAGTAAGTGCCCTATTGTGCCCTCACATCTCAGATCGATCTGAAACTCCTATATTGTAGTGTGTGCCAAGGCAAAATGGATGAAAATGAGTAAAATAAAGTGCATGAAATCAATCCTCCTACTGGCTGAAGACTGACTACTTCCTTTATTACTTACAGGATTGAGACTGCGTACAAGATGCAGTGTAATTTATTTAAGGTGAAGAGCCATGAAGTCAGGTTCATTCTTGAACGTGAGTATAGACGTCTAGCAAACTGAGCCATTGGAGTTGCCAGTTCTTTCTCCTTTTTCGGGGTTTTCTCTTGTGTTTTTATACCCCATATAACAGCAGAGAAACAACCCAGCCATTATGGATGCACAAGCCAGTGCACTCTTAGTGCCGGTCCCAAGCCCGGGTAAATGGGGAGGGTTGCGTTAGGAAGGGCATCCAGCGTAAAACGTGCCAAATCAAATATGCGGATCACAAATAAGAATTTCATACCGGATCGGTCGAGGCCCGGGTTAACAACGACCGCCAAAGGTATCGTTAGCCGACAGGGTACCGGTGGAAATTGGGCTACTGTTGGCGGGATGTTGAAGGGATGATGATAAATGTCATCAGTGCCTATGCTCCAAAAGTTGGCTGTGAGATGCAGGAGGAGGAAAGATTCTGGAGTGAATAAGATGAAGTTGTAGATGGTGTACCTAGGAAAGAACAATTGGTGATTGGGGCAGACTTTAATGGGCATGTAGGTAAAGGGAACAGAGGTGATGAGGAGGTGATGGGTAGGTATGGTTTTAAGGAGAGGAATGTGGAAGGGCAGATGGTGGTAGATTTTGCTAAAAGGATGGAAATGGCAGTGGTGAACACTTATTTTAAGAAGAAGGAGGATCATAGGGTGACGTATAAGAGTGGAGGAAGGTGCACACAGGTGGACTATGTGCTATGCAGGAGATGACAGTGTAGCTAGACAGCATCGGATGGTGGTCTGTAGGATGGTTTTGGAGGAGAAGAAGAGGAGGAGGAGAGTGAGGACTGAAAGAAGAATAACATGGTGGAAACTGAAGGAGGAAGAGTGTAGTGTGAGGTTCAGGGAAGAGGTCAGACAGAGGTTCAGTGGTGTTAAGGAGATGTTGGATGATTGGGCAACTACTGCAGGAGTGTTGAGGGAGGCAGCTAGAAAAGTACTTGGTGTGACATCTGGAAATAGAAAGCCAGACAAGGAGACATGGTGGTGGAATGAGGAAGTGCAGTAGAGCATAAGGAGAAAGAGGTTGGCAAAACAGAAGTGGGATAGACAGAGTGATGAGAAAAGTAGGCAGGAGTACAAGGAGATGCGGCAGCAGGTTAAGAGGGATGTGGCGAAAGCCAAGGAAAAGGCATATGAGGAGCTGTATAAGAGGTTGGACACTAAGGAAGGAGAAAAGGATTTATACCGATTGGCCAGGCAGAGGGACCGAGCTGGGAAGGATGTACTGCAAGTTAGAGCAGTAAAGGATGGAGAGGGAAATGTGTTGACTAGTAAGGAGAGTGTGTTGAGAAGGTGGAGGGAGTATTTTGAGCAGCTGATGAATGAGGAAAATCAGAGAGAGAGAAGGTTGGATGATGTGGAGTTGGTGAAGCAGGATGTAGATAGGATTAGTAAGGAGGAAGTGAGAGCAGCGATTAAGAGGATGAAGAGTGGAAAGTCGGTTGGACCAGATGACGTACCGGTAGAAGCGTGGAGATGTTTAGGAGAGATGGCAGTGGAGTTTTTGACCAGATTGTTTAACAGGATTTTAGAAGGTGAGAAGATGCCTGAGGAATGGAGAAGAAGTGTGCTGGTACCGATCTTTAAGCATAAAGGAGATGTGCAGACCTGCAGTAACTACAGGGGAATTAAGTTGATCAGTCACACCATGAAGTTATGGGAAAAAGTAGTGGAAGCCAGGCCGAGGAAGAGCACCACAGATGCCTTATTTGCTTTGAGAATGTTGATGGAGAAGTATAGAGAAGGACAGAAGGAATTGCATTGTGTATTTGTGGATTTAGAGAAGGCGTACGACCTTAGAGACGTATGTGCCAAGAGAGGAGTTGTGGTATTGTATGAGGAAGTCAGGTGTGTCAGAGAAGTATGAGAGGGTGGTGCAGGACATGTATGAGGACAGTGTGACAGCAGTGAAGTGTGCAGTAGGTACGACAGACTGGTTCAGGGTGAAGGTTGGACTGCATCAAGGATCGGCCCTGAGCCCTTTCCTGTTTGCAGTGGTGATGGACAGGTTGACGGACGAGGTCAGCCAGGAGTCTCCCTGGACTATGATGTTTGCGGATGATATTGTGATTTGTTGTGAGAGTAGGGAGCAGGTTGAGAAGAGCCTGGAGAGGTGGAGATATGCACTGGAAAGAAGGGGAATGAAACTAAAGTAGGAGTAAGACAGAGTACATGTGTGTGAATGAGAGGGAGGGCAGTGGAGTGGTGCGGTTGTAGGGAGAAGAGCTGGAGAAGGTGGAGGAGTTCAGGTACCTCAGAGAGCTCCAACAAGCTACCGGATATTTTCTAGGGTGGATATTTTTCATTTTACATCACCTGCTGATGGATTTCACACTCCTTAGTTTATACAGGGCAAGACTCAAACCTCAACACTCTAACAGCACCAGCACATACATCTGTCCATTGAGCCACCAGGTAGATGTGTAGAATCTTTTTAAATCATCAGGCACTTTGGTGTTGCCCCTTCCTTAGAGCTCGTATAAAAAAGAAGTTCTGGGATTCACACACCTGGAGACACAACTACATGTAGCAGTGGTGGTAGATGGAGGTGGTAGATTAATGGTAAAGGCATTGAATTTTGGCTCTGAAGGTGTTCAGTTTAAATCGCATCCACACCGAGTTGCCACTCCTGGAGTATTTAAAGGCTCTGGCACGGAGAAGCTGATGCTGGATCTGTGATGATCACAAATGTTGAGCTCAGTAGCTCCTAGTTTTATAACCATAAAGACTGTAGAAAGAACATTACTTATAATCTTATATTCCAGTACTCATGTTAGTTCTCACTCTCCAGTGTTCTGTATTGTTGAAAGATTTATGATCAAACTCTTGATGTCACCCAAATGAGGATGGGTTCCCCTTTTGAGTCTGGTTCCTCTCAAGGTTTCTTCCTCATAACATCTAAAGGAGTTTTTCCTTGCCACAGTTGCCATGGCTGCTCATCAGGGATAAATGCACACCATTCACCTTAACTGTTGATTTCTGTAAAGCTGCTTTGAGACAATGTCTGTTGTAAAAAGCGCAATAGAAATAAACTTGACTTGAAAACTTGACTTGATCACTGCTGGGCCCCTGAGCAAGGCCCTTAACCCCATACCTGCTCAGTTGTGTGAATAACATATCAACATAAGTTGATAAGGGCATCTGCCAGATGGCGTAAATATATGAAAGTTTTTCATGCCAGACACACAGATACGTGCTACAAACTGAAATCTTGCATTTTTAAGATATTCCCTGCTGTCTCCTATTTCTCTCTTTTTATTTGCAGAACAAAAGCATGAAGTCGCTCGCTGTACTAGAGCTACCACGTTCTAACTCAACACCGAATCCAGAGCGAACGTCTTTGTTTTTTAATATTTCATGCTGTCTCGAAAGTGAAACTGTTTCAAAATGTCAGTTGAGGAAACTCCATGAAGGCACAGAACCAATTATAATCGGCACATGATTCAACCATAAGGAAAATATGACCTGATGTGTTCCACTGGACCGGAGAACTTCAGCTGAGCTTCAGTTAATTCTATAGGGAGACCGAGATGGCAGGTAAGTAGGGATGTGTGTGAAAGAGGGAATGAGAAAGTGATGGCTGTCAAGGATGTGAGTCAGAGGGAACAGAAGGTTAAAAAGGAAGAGAAAGACAGAATCTTGGTCATGCAGTAATCATTACATATAGAAGACAGAGAGATGAGATCAGACAGTTTGGCAGCACAATGGCGTAAAAAAGATCTGATCGTTTAACGCATGCACTGTCCTGAGAAAGAGGCTCTGGTTGTCTTATTTCTATCTATTTTCCGCTAGAAACGAGAGTGAGTTTTTTGTCGAATAATACGTCAACATTTTTACACTGTATCTCAAATTTCGGAGGTAAAATTTCAGGGTTACATAATTGAAATTTCAAAAGGAATATAATAAATAAACCAATTTAAACAAATAATCGCATGCTGATACTGTTTAGTTTGATGTTTAGCAGTTCTTCAGTCTCTTCCTCAATGTGTTTGCATGGATGCATAGTTCAGTGTGTCCTTCTAATAAAGGTCAGTAATCTGTGACGGGTACTGTATAAAGGTGTCCAGATGGGAGAAGACAACCTAATTGAAGACAACTTAAAAACTTAATTAGGGACTATGAAAAAGCTTAATTCATTGCCAAATAAAAAAGCGGCTGCTTCTTGCCCTTTTTGGCCTTCAGGAAAAAAATGCCCCTCCTTGCACTTTAATCTATGACGGCCGAAGCTCTGTCATGGTCCCTAATTAAGAGTTTGTCTTCACCCATCTGGACACCATCTGAATACAAAAGTGTTTGAATAGGCAATGGTGGTGATGCAGTTTAATCCGAGATCACCTGCATCTCTCAACTGACTTGTGAAAATAATTATAATATAATAATATAATCATTATTATAAATATAATAAATATAATTATTAGTAATTGTTTGAAGATTCCTAATGACTCAGCTGTTCAGATATCTACCTAGGTTCTCAAACAAAGAAGAGACTTGAGGAATGCCTTCCTTCTACCCTGAGAGATGGTGGGACTGGTGGAACATTGCCAGAAGATTAGAGAGAGTGTGAGTAATGTGCTATGATGTAGCAGTGAGATACATAATTTACCTACCATGCATTCAAAGGGCAGTCTTCTAATCCTTAAAAGCATAGATTACTACCAGTAATCTTTAAATTAATGCTACATTGGGCATTTATTTAAAGAAAATTGAATGTCACATTATGTAAGTTGGTATTACAGTTTTATATAACAGCACAGGTTAGATTTTTTAATTCCAAATAATTATAATCATCAGTATGTTGATATAAGGAGTCAGGAGCTTTTTGTATAGAGGTTTTATACTTATGTACCTTTTTTTTTTTTTTTAGAAGTCTTCAGTGATTTCAGGTTGATATTCTGCAACATGCAAGCACTATGCCATGCAGAGGTGTAAAGTGTACCTGAAAATCATACTTGAGTAAATGTTAAAAGTCACCAATTCCATTATGACTTGAGTAAAAGTCTTAGCGTATCTGATTTGGCAGCTTCACACAGATAATGCGGTGATAAAAATGAATGAGATCATTTATAACTGTAAGTTTGTGCCTGATGAGCGAGTCGGTGGCGACTGTGGTGAAGGAAAAACTCCCCGAGATGGCATAAGTAAGAAACCTTGAGAGGAACCAGACTCAAGAGGAAACCACAGTCCAAATCCATCCTCAAAGCTCCCGTGTTGAGTACTTCAGTATTTAACTCGTATTGAACGTAGGCTCAAAGATGCACTAAACCTCAACACCAAGCCACATGTTAGTAAAAAAACACAAACAGATGATTTGTGGGGTTTTATTTCCTAAAATATAAATCAAATTGTACACTGCATTAAACAAAGATCAACACAACAGCCTCTTCAAAAAAAAAAAAGAACTACTCTTCAAAGTAGTAAAGCGATCTTTAATTAACAAAATGACAATTACTGTATCATGTCACAAAAAAAGTAGAAGAGCCATTAGTGTTCAATGGACAAATAAAATGGCGATATCACCTCTTCTAATACTCTTCGACTAAATTAGCCATGACAGGTAAAGCTGCCGTGCAAAATGTAATTGGTGATGCTCATTGTCAATTCAAATATAGTGAAGTTTATATATTGAATCATAAATGTATTTGAGTCGAGAGTAAGAGTTGCTTTTATCTTTTAACTCAAGAAACTTAAGTAAAACAAGAAAGTAGCCAGAAAATTATTTAAGTACAGTAACGAAGTGCATTTACTTGTTACTTTCTGGCTACTTTCTAGTCTTATATATAAACTTTTTACTCCACTATATTTGAATATTACTTTACACCACTGATGGTCAGAATGGCAATGAATTTCTGTGGTACGAGGGAAACTTCAGCTTTTAGAGTGGAGCCAGTGGCATCCCACCACTGTATATAGTTTCTTATTGTTATATAACGGAACACAATTGTATTTTAGTCCATTAATTTTATTTGTTTATCGCAAAGTAAGGTTTTCATGTTATTACTCGATTTTCGAATAAAAATTTGCATTACGGATTTTTGTCACCGCACCGGCTCAATAAGTAGGACATTTCATAATAGCGTAGTTGAACATAGTGCACTCTAGTTTTTTTTTTCATTTGGACAATAGTAATGCCTTAAAACTGAAAATAATGCAAATGTAGGCCACCAAACTTGCTGACCAAATGAAGAACATATTCAAGGATATCACCCATGAGTCATTTATCCATTGCTATACCCCAGAAGAGGGTACATGCAGATTATTTTTGTTGCCAATTCTTGACTACTTGAGAACAGGACATTGCCACTTCAATCTGTTCTGCACCTGCCATGGAGTGCTGGAACAGAGGAAATGCACAGAGGCACTGGGGCATCCGGAAAGACAGTGAGGTTGAAAAAGGGCTCGAGTGACAGATGGAATTTGAACTTAAAGCTAATGAGACGTGTCTTGTGGTCGGCCATGCTGTCACTGCTGATGAAAGCGGAGGGTAACAGAGGTGGGCACGGTGCCAACAGGTGCTCTGAATGCTCATTAATACACGTTCCCAGAGCTTGCTATGGAGCGGGCACAGTGATGGTTTTCAAGGAGACAGGTCTGGTAATGGAAGGAGGGAAATTATGAACACTTGGCATTTGAAGATATAAAGGAGAAAGTGGATGGATTTATATAAAATAAAGCATTTAATTATAAGATACCTTATGTCTTTGTTGCACTTGTGAATTAAACAAAAGTGGAGTTCCGTTCAGTCAACAAAAAGGCAAGGCTTTATGTTATTACAGTACTTACTGTATAAATTTAGATGACTTGTGGTGAGGGAATGTTTTAAAAAGCTTTCCACAGAGAGGACAAAATGGACAATCGTAATTGCAACGAGGACCAGGACTTTTAAGTTTATAAAATAAAAGAACAAATTTCAAGGAGTGGAAAGTGTGTGGAGTGGAAGTCATTTTTCTGCTACATTTATACACTTATCCCAGCGTTCCAAGCACTGAATGTTCACAGGAATGACTTCATCACCACACACTGTTCCATGCATGCACTAACACTGACGTATGCCATCTTGATTAATGATCTCTGGACTGGCCTGCGACATGTCGCCACCTATCAGTAATAGGAATCGCTAGTCAGTTACTACTACGTGCAGTACTGCCACGCTAGCATCCATTTTATACTTCCAAAAATTTGGTTTGATTCGAATGCCCCTCATCTGAGTTTCACAGAATTCCCGGTGTGAAACAGCTGAGGGACAGCAGCAAAGAAAAACACCCAGACAGAAACAGAATAAAAACCTGTCTCAAAAGGAGAGATCCTCCTTTCCGTGGCTTTTATAGTCTTGGGGGAAGAGAATACTCTGCATCGAGCACATGAATAAGAGCTGCAAGCGCTCCCGCCGAATCATGTCACTGTCTCTGGAGAACCAGACGCACAGTTTCCCTGACGTTATATTGTACTTATTACCGTATTCAATTCGCAGGTGTTTCTCAGATCAGCTTGTAACGCCTGTGAGTTTAATGGTGCTAACTTCAAGTATGATGTCCAATCATACACCTTTACCGAGACTTTTTTTTTACACTGCCACAGTTTTCTTTGTTTCCACACCCGATTTGATCTCATATCTGATCACAGTAGATCAGATTTAAGTTGGAATAGTAACTGAGCTATCTCAAAAAATAAAATGGTCAAATTGGATGGTTCTGGATCGATATATAGACACAAGTGGACACTGGAACAAAAAACATGAATAATGCATTAATGACCCTTTGCCACATTTGGGGCCCTTGAGCAAGGCCCTTAAGCCTCTATGCTCTTTCTAATATCGCTGGGATATGCAAAGAAACAATTTTACTGTGCAGTAAAGTACATGTGGCACATGTGGCAAGAATAAAGCACTTTTCTTCCCTTCCCTTTCCTTTGCCACAATCATATTTCGCTCGATTGCAACCAGTCGTCCTGTCCCTGCACTTAAAAAACACCCCCACAGAATGATGCTGCCACCACCATGCTTTACTGTTGGGACTGTATTGGACAGGTGATGAGCAGTGCCTGGTTTTCTCCACACATACCGCTTAGAATTAAGGCCAAAAAGTTCTATATTGGTCTCATCAGAGCAGTGAATCTTATTTCTCACCATCTTAGAGCCCTTCAGGTGTTTTTTTAGCAAACTCCATGCAGGCTTTCATGTGTCTTGCACTGAGGAGAGGCTTCTGTTCGGCCACTCTGCCATAAAGCCCCGACTGGCAGAGGGCTGCAGTGATGGTTGACTTTCTACAACTTTCTCCCATCTCCTGACTGCATCTCTGGAGCTCAGCCACAGTGATCTTTGGGTTCTTCTTTACCTCTCTCACCAAGGCTCTTCTCCCCCGATAGCTCAGTTTGGCCGGACGGCCAGCTCTAGGAAGGGTTCTGGTCGTCCCAAACGTCTTCCATTTAAGGATTATGGAGGCCACTGTGCTCTTAGGAACCTTAAGTGCAGCAGAAATTGTTTGGTCAGATCTGTGCCTTGCCACAATTCAGGCAGTTCCTTTGACCTCATGATTCTCATGCATTGTGATCTGGAAGGTCTTATATAGACAGGTGTGTGGCTTTCCTAATCAAGTCCAATCAGTATAATCAAACACAGCTGGACTCAAATGAAGGTGTAGAACTATCTCAAGGATGATCAGAAGAAATGGATAGTACCTGAGTTAAATATATGAGTGTCACAGCAAAGGGTCTGAATACTTAGGACCATGTGATATTTCAGTTTTTCTTTTTTAATAAATCTGCAAAAATGTCAACAATTCTGTTTTTCTGTCAATATGGGGTGCTATGTGTACATTCATGAAGAAAAGAAATAAACTTGAATGATTTTAGCAAATGGCTGCAATATAACAAGTGAAAAATTTAAGGGGGTCTGAATACTCTCCGTACCCACTGTAAATTATGTTGATAGGAGCTTTCTTAGCAATAACTTTTTCTAGATGTCACAAAAAATAAAATAAAAGTGGAAATTAAGAATCTAGGCCAGAATACTGGAATACTTTTTATAAAAAATTTTATAGACAAAAAAAATATAGTAATATTATGGTGTGGAATAGTTCGAACATCACAGTTCCCTTTGGATTATATACAAATTGTGCTTTTTTCCCCAAGGGTGTATGTTATATTGCAAATCTGCCATTATCTGAAAACCCAAGAACTCATGTCTTTTTGTTGTTCAATACTTAAGCAGTAAAGATTCTGAAAAATCCTATACTTGACATAACATTCCAATACATATACATTAAGGAACTAATCTATAAGCAATATTTGTTTATAATTTTTACACATTTTTTATATAACCTTATTACCGGTTTATCTGTGTACAACTGCTTTTGAGACAATGTCCAATGTAAAAAGTGCTATACAAATAAAATTGAAATGTATTGAATTGAACATAGCCATCGCTCCTTCAAGGACAAACTGACTAATATGAGCAAAGCATGACAGAGACCCTCATTAGCCTTGGGTGGCTTCTACTGAGTAGAAAGTATTAAACAGGGCAAGGTTCTCAATTCTCATTTCTGACCCGTATTTTTGTCTCGAAGACTTTGTTGGAAAGCAGTACAGCATGATTTATTCATCGCATGGCCTCAGTGTGTAATTAAACCATTCCAGTGAATACTAGTGGAACCCTATACTGCTTTGAATACTGCCAAGCTATAAAAGTAATTCCTAATCATAGATGCCGAGTGAACAGCAGGGAGCAGAGCCATTCCTGGACACGTTAATTATGAAGCTGAAATTCCGCATATAAATGAATATGAAAACATTTGACTCCTTGGATTAAGAGGGAAAAAAAACCCCTGTAAATTTCATGCAAAAATCTCCGGTGTGCTCCAAGGAGTGGAAATGCAAATGGTATGAAAACGCATCCAGGGATGAGTAATACCTCGGGTAGGTACTTCATACTAAATCCTTTACACACATTTTATGTGCTTTAAAAAGAAAGAAAAATCCGCAGAGAAGACACTTGCAGGTATTCAAAGTCTAAGGGAAATCGTTGTGGTGTCAATGCCTTCATGCTGACTACAGCCTACTGATTGTTTAGCTAAAAGCATTTGAAATTTTATATGCAAATGAGCCCTTTTAGTAATTGGATTGCATCGCTATAGGCATGCAACCATACACCAACATTATTTTTCAAAAATACACATAGGAATTGATAAATTTCTTCCCGACCCTTTCTTTATTTTCGAGTATATTTGGCTGCTATTGAAATGCCCGGGCTCGGTATGAACACGTGTGCACTTGCGGCAGTTTTTAAGTCCTATTATGTGTAAATCTGTGTATGCCTGCTGTTATACTCGTATGCTATTGTGCCCGTGCTCTGAGGGACAGAATGCTAGATCTGTGCCACTGCGCTATGGTTCCATTAACATTCTCCACCATGTGTTCGCTAAGCCTTCACAGTGTGCTGCAGGGGAATTTCTTCATCCCTTCATTCCTCCCCATCTCTCTCTCTCTCTTTCTCTCTCTTTCTCTCTCTCTCTCTCTCTCTCTCTCTCTCTCTCTCCATCCCTTTCTTTCTTTTTCTCTTTTAATAATCTTCGTTTTTTTTCTTTAACAATAACACCGGCTGCTTCATTCGATCTACCTAGCTTGTCATGCCGGCTGCCTCCTTTCACCTCTTTGCTAAACTTTTCTCTCTTTTCGTGAGAATTCTCTCTAAAACACAATGCAGAACAAAGCAGGATGCTGTTTCCTGGCACTTACAGACTCGTCTTCTACACTGGCGCACTGACACTATTCTGCTATTGTTGCTATTATATGGTCACATGTAGCCTTTTCTGATTAGAGGTAAAGGCTAAAAAGTGGAATCCTTAATATGACTTGTAATTTAAAAAAAAAATTTAAGCGTGGGGGGATTACAAAAAAAAAAAGACAAAAAAAATTAAAAAGAGATAAACATTTTTGCATTTTTTTTTGATAAAAAAAACCTCTCGGGTTTACCATTTTGTTTTTCTGGAAACTCATTTGATGTTTTGCTGCCAACTTCACCACCTTCCTCTGCAAATCTTTTTTTTGTGTGTGTGTGTTTCAGTAAAGAATTCAAAAGATTCAGATCTTCTACACTGCTCTGCTGCTACTCATACTGTTCCCAAATCTGATAGATTGCTCACTTATCTGGCTACAAGCGTCAGAATTTTGTATCTGAATGTACTACAAAAGCAGCAAGTTCTGACTTTTAAAGTGGGGGTTTGGTTTTGTCTGAGTATGACACTTCAGCGCTAAGATCTAAGTGATTCATTTCCAGAAAAAAATTACAGTTTTGGGGGAGAAAAGTCAGGAATATGTCAACCGATGCTTTGGTGGTTGTTTTTGCTAAACAGTGGTAGTCACAATGTAACAGACTCTTTGGAATGAGGTAGCAGTCTGGCTTGTGAGCAGGACAGAAGAACAGAACATGTCAGTAGAAGCAAACAAAAGAGTTCAGTCAGATGATCAGCAAGCATAAAGCCATAGTCATGAATATTAGCAGAGGTGTAATGAGTACCTGGAAATCATACTTGAGTAAAAGTATAGCTAACTTACTGCAAAACGTACTCCATTATAAAGTCAAAGTTAACAATTCCATTATGACTTGAGTAAAAGTCTTCAAGTATCTGATTTGAACAGTACTTGACTATTAGACTCGTACTGAACGTATTCTCAAAGATGCACTTGTCCTCAACGCCAAGATACTTCAATGAAAGTCCACAAACAGATGATTTGTGAGGTTTTATTTCCTAAAAAAAACATCAAATTGTACACCTCAATACTGCATTAACCATCAACACAACAGCATCTTCAACATGCCAGAGTGAAACAAAGATTAAACAAGTCAAACATGATCAAAAAAGACATAGCAGTAAAGCAATTTTTTAAAAAAGGGATCTTCAATTAACAAATAGTATTACAGTAAAAAAATGTAGATCAAGTAAAATGTAATATTCAGGACTGACTGTGATTTGATGCAGTTCTCAGTCTTAGAGAGAGTGATATTATTATTCAACTTTAACAATTTATTCAAACTCTTTTTGGACTGAAAATGAGGCCAGCGGTGTCACTCACAGGCAGCAGATGCAGGGAAAGGAGTGTTTAGCCCTAATGACATCTTCAACAGAGTAAAAAGTACATTTATTAAATCATGAATGTAGTTGATTAGAGACTTAAAGTTGCTTCTATCTTTGATACTCAGTAAAACTAGAAAGTAGCCAGAAAATTACTTAAGTACGTAACTAAAGCACATTTACTCCAATACGTTGCACCACTGACAGTAAGTAGGTTATTGTCAAAATGCTAAACAAGAAACAGATAAAACACTAAAAATAAAAAATGTGTCTTGCAAAAAGTCAAGACTTGAAACGAGAACAGATACTTGACTGGGCATTTCTGCTCAAGGACCAATGGAGTTGTATTCTGCATGATTGTCACATTGTTTGACTATAAGGTGGTAGCTCAATGGTTTGAGTTCTGGGTTACTGATTGGAAGGTCAGGAGTTCAAGCTTGCCACTCTTAGGCCCCTGAGCAAGTCCCTTAACCCTCAGTGCTGTAGGGGTGCTGTATCCAGTTTTCTAACATTTCAAGAAAGAATTTCACTGTGCTGTAAAGTACATATGAGTTTAAAGCTTCTTTCCTTTTTTCTTTCTTCAACCCATCTGGTGTCTTATTTGCGTAGTATTAAGAAATGTTCCAGCAATGTAGCGTGTAATGTTGCTGCCTCACTTATCCAGGGTCCCTGGTTTGATCCTGAGCTTGGTTTACTGTCATTGTGTTTTTCTTCTTCATCCCCTTGTTCTTGAGGGTTTTCTTTGGGATCTTCTGTTTCGTCTTCCCTTCTAAAAACATGCCAGAGTTTGGACTGGTTTCAACAAATTGCCTGTAGTTGTGAATGTAGGAATACATGAATATAAAGCATTCTACTCAGGTTATGGATTTTCCCTAAATGGGGACATATCTAATAATGCAGCACAACCCTGACCAAAAGAAAGGTCATTCGCCATAGAAATAAATGGACGCTGAAAAGAATTCACTGCAGAAATTATGAAACAATTGATGCATCAGCTTTATTTATCCTGTCCTACTATGGAAACGGATGCTGCAGATAATCACTGACATTCCCTGAGGGAGCAGGTACACCAGCCATCTTAGACAGCTGCTCACATTTAAAAAAAAAAAAAGAAAGAAAGAAGAAAAAGATATTGCCTAAAGCGACACTAAGTCTGTTAAAATAAGGTGGAAATAAGGGACCATTGCTAAAATGCCTGCTTCAGATCCAGACAGTGACATTTTTTTATATGCACCGATTAGCACTAGCTAAAAATGATATTGTTTTGAATTATTCATTCTTGAGTTAAAGATCAGGTGCATAGGAAATCTAAATACTGATCGAAACAACTCACGTATTAAAGGATACTCCTAAATCAGGGCTTGTAGGGAAATTCCAAACGCAAATGAATGAACCCGAGCTCTGTCTTGAAGCGGGACGTGAAAGCACAAATTGGTGAACTAGTGTTGTCATGATTACAAAATTTTGACTTCGATACTATACATTAATATCAGGATACCAAATCGAAACTCTGGCAAAACAAACAAACAAAAAAAAAAACACAATGTTTGCTGTCTGCTGAAACAAAGTACAACTGTTTGAACTAAAAAATAACTAATAAAATAATTTTTTAAATAGTGTCGAACACTCAGAACTACAACTGTCGAAGAATCGTATTGTTTTGTATCGTAAAAGCAGGGTATCGCAATCAGAGGAGGGAAGTAATGTAAAGTACAAATTCTGTACTTAAGTAGATTTTTCTGGTATCAATACTTCATAATTTTTTTCTTATTACGTGCCAATTTCAGCCTATCAACCTATTTTTCTTGCCATATATTAACCCACCACTGGTGTATCATTTCCTGGCTCTCATGCATCACAGACGTAGGCTAGACGTCGGCTAGACATAGGCCTACAAAGCTGCCAACTAGAACTATTGCTAATGTGGATGAGACAGAGGGAGTCAGCGATGTAAACATGATTAAGAACAGACACATTCCTGATCACCTGATCTTCATCTTTTCTCTGCTTGTGTTCTATATGGAGGTTATTCAGCCTGGATGCATTCATTAGGTAACAAAAATGTTATTCGTTTTTTATTAATATGATGTGAGTTCCAGTGTAACACTTTCTAGCACCGGTGTATCGTGCAAAACTGGTAGATACAAAACCAGAATGTCCAAATGACTGGTATGATCATCACAACATTCATGAAATGCAACGTGGACAAAATGAAAGATTTTATAAAAAAAAAAAAAAAAAAAAAAAAAAGAGGAAAAAATGCAGACAGTCATTTTTCTTCAACGATTGCATTCATTTTTCTTGCATTATGTTTCAAAGATACGGTGCTCTGCATCTTTTTTTTTAAGCATTGACCTTTACAGAGATGACAAACCTCCTGTAGAGCCAGGCGATGTTTATGTTTGTGTTTTTTTTAAATGCCTCAGAGACCTAGAGAGCAATTGCATCTTGGCTCGTGTTTCCTACATCGAGTGCACTTTTGAGCAAAAGTTTCTACATCAGCGAGGGCAGTGTGGTGACCCTGAGCAGGCCACTGGAACGTGCCCAGCCTGTCAAAGCCACCTTTTTAACAGCAGCATGTGCTCCTGGTCTGGTGCTTTCAAAGATCCTATAGCCACACAGAAAATTAGGGATTAGAAACCAAGGCCTGGATTCATCTGGTGTAAGAAGAAGTTGCCACCTGTGAGTTTTTTCAATCGATTGCTTTTCTCTGTGTTCAAGCTAAACAAAAATCTACGGATCCAAACCAGGAATCACGCACAACATTGCAAACGTGCCATCAAACATCTTGACTGGCCGAACAGATAAGGTGCTGTTATTATATCCAGCTTCAGATATGGTCAAAAATGATAGAATTCACAACAACAAAACAATCATCATGCGGTGAGTAGGATGGAAGGGGGAAAATAGGGGGCAAACAAACAAAAGGGTTAGGCAATAATCAGAAACCTGATGGCCAGAAGCAAACCTTTCCACACCACCATCAGCAATCCAACTGGTATCTTGCAAAGGACAACAATTCAATCAGGAACATGTACTTGACTGGAGGCTTTGCTGGTTAAGGATCAATATCAAGGATCAAAGTTGTGTTCTGCATTGGTGTCACATTGTTGAATAACAACCCTTTCCACACCACCTTCAACAATCTGACTGGTGTCTTATTTCCATACAATATAGAAATGTTCTAGCTGTGTAGTGAGTAGTGTTGTTATCCAGGGTCCCTGGTTTGATACTCAGCGTGGTCAATGTGTTGTTTCTTGTTCACCCCTAGCTTAAAAAATGATATCAAGTGTTTACATAGAAAGTGATTGAATCCCATTGATGCAATATCTGTAGCTGGGGTCCTCAATAGCTCAATTGGCTGTGCTCTATAAAGCTTGGTTCTTGGTTTGAGTTTATTGTACTGCCTGGTCTCCAACAACAATCAATTCCTCCTCCTTCACAAGTAGTCTCTCACTGCAGCAGGGTAAAGGTTAAAAAAAAATGCTGTGGACTGGTATCAAGTGACCTATGACTTAGTAACACTCTGAGGTAGAGTGACTAGAAGTTTGTTCTCTGTGGGATTCTAAAAATGACAAAGTCACTAGCGGGAAATAAGAAATAAGCAGTGAGAAAAATTCGATGGAGATGAAAAACAAGCTGAATTTAAATTTGTGGCTTCTGGTATACAAGCATTTGATTAATATATTTTCTGCACCTAGTCTGCTGTATCTTGAAAAATTCATCACACTGCCTCCAGAAAAACCTGTTTTCGAAAGTGTATATATACATATGATGAATCAAATCATCACCGGTTGACACTGTTATTTTATCCAAAATCACAAACAGATTTGATTAAAAAACATTAAAAAGAAGCCCCTCCCAGATTAACACGCTCATTGGAAATGTGCTATTTACCCTCTTTTGCATATACAGGCAACCACCCAATAATTCGCGGCTCGTAAAATTTCGGGTTCTCATTTGAAACCTAAATAAAAGCAAGTTGCGGATGACCTTAAAATTTGCGGGACTCAATATCCGAATGTTTACGAACGTTCTAGATTAATTTATTAAGGTACAATAGGGAACTTACGTCTTAGAACGTAACAACCGCAAGTTCCGGGGGACCACTGTACTTCACATCCAAAGACGCTCTTCAGACTTCAGGACGACAGTCACGTCACATCCACTAATGGTGTCTTGATGATAAAGCTCTTCTGTGAAATCGACCATTTGCAAAAAACAGCTGCTTAAATAAGTCATTTCATTTGCTGTGCGAGGTCTAGTTTTTCTGAATCATCAAAATATCAACAGTTGGGCTGGAATTATGCAGATTGCTCAAATACATTATATGAGCAAACATGTGGACACCTGAACATTAGATTCATAACATAAGATATGCTTCTTGAACATCCCGTTCCACCTACTGTTATAAGAACCTCCACTCTTCTGGGAAGATGTTCAACTAGATTTTGGTGTGTGATTGTTGAGATTGTGCTCATTCAGCCACAAAGTCAGGGATTAACGTAGGGTGAGGAGGCCTGGGGTGCAGTCAGGGTTTCAGTTCATCCCAAAGGTGTTCAATAAGGTTGAAGCTTTACTCCAACCCACATGGAGCTGGCTTTGTGGACAGGGGAACTGTCATGTTGGAACAGATTTTGGATACCTAGTTCAAGTAAAGAGAAAATTAAATATTGCCCTGGCATCCTAGATAATTGTGTACCTCCAACTTTTTAGGGAAGAACCACATATTGCTGGAAAAGTAGTGGTATTTTTTTTTGTTTTGTTTTTTAATGCCCTTGCATATGGGGCAAACAGATTGCCCCATATCAGCTACACAAATGCAAATTATGTGCCACTACAATATAATCTTTCAATAGTGGGACATAAATTATTTAGTTGTCGTTCCAATGCATAATGAAAGTCCTTCTGTAAGATACAGATTCAGATGCCTGGGATTGAAATATTCCTACATAATTAATAAACTGAAATGAAGACCACTTGACTTTTTTTCTCATTGCGAACTGAATGTGGAGATTTTAAATTCCGGTTGTGGATTGAGAGGAGTAGAAGATGACATTGTTTTCGTTTGCCATGTGTTTCAGGATGAGCTTAACAATTTTCCTGTGGGATCAAGAAAATATTCTGATTCTGATTGGAAAGTATTCGGAAAGAACGATCAGTTGAGTTACTGGTGTCAGTTTAAACTAATTTGTCTAGAAAGTTTTGATTTCTCTTATCAAAAAAGACGTTTCGGAAAATAATTCTTGATAATTCTAGATAAACTCTAGTTTATCTAGTGTGTGTGTGTGTGTGTGTGTGTGTGTGTGTGTGTGTGTGTGTGTGTGTGTGTGTGTGTGTGTGTGGTTCAGGACACAGAGATCATATTTTGTGATCTGTCTCTATCTTGATTGGATAATTGCATGGATGAGCAGATGTTCCTGTTATAGTGGCTGGTGAGGGGAGCTGTATAAGGGACCTGTTGGCATCTATAAACGTTTAGCAGAAATATGATTCCAGAGAGCAGATATTGCTTTCCGGATTCCCATTTTGATTAATTCGATCTCCTTGCGCAAAAAAAAGTATAAACTGTATGATTATGTCTATTGAATTCAGCACCCTCTTACAAGCACTGACTGCTGGAGTGCGTAATAGATATACACACGAACCTCGCTTTGATCCTCCATCCATTTTCCATTCAAGTGGTTCTTGATCCAGTTAATATCTCCGAGGGTTGATTTTTTTCGATTCATACATTTAATTAAAAAAACATTATCATTTTTTTTTTTCACAAGAAATGGGTTCAAGGCTCAAAGTAAGTCCACCTGCTGAAATGAAATAACAAATGAAGGCAAATGAAAAGCACACTTTTTTTAGAGAAATATCTGGTAGAATCTCCATCTATTTTCTATTCCGCTTCCCTCAATGTGGAAGCAGTAAAGATGCTCTTGTACAAGCCTCAGGACAAACATGAAAGCTAATATATTCCAATTAGCAAAAAGAGAGCACTCATCGAGCCCTGATGATCCTCATTTCTCACTTTATTCTGCATCTGTTTGTTTTTGTGCACGCGTAAGTGAAATAGACCCACAGCGATAATGAAAAAAGACAGAGTTCAAACAGTTTCTGAAATGTGTATATTAAAAAAAAAATAATTCCAACAGCAAAAAAAATGGGCCAGATGGAAAGTTCCGGAGAGTTCCAGTTTCCTGAAATGATAAACAGCATGTCATTAAAATAATTAATTCTTTCAGCAATTAAAGAATTAAATTATAAATCCATTATTCAAAGCTGTGTAACTTTCTTCATAAGAAACAAGTTCTTTCCTGTTTGCTCTGTCGAATTTCCTGTTTTGCTCGGGAATACAGAAATACACCCCCCTGCCTTGATGACTTTCTTGTGAGGGATACTGGAGACGTTTTCCATAAAGAACCATTAAAATATAATCATTTATCAATAATCTGTTAAGAAAGGTATTGTCTCTAATTAGGCTTTGATTATGTGGACCATGCAGGTCTATCAGATTCAACTGTTACTATAGAAACTATTTCAATTTATTATTGATATTATAAAGTATATTCTTTAGAGACAGTAGCATTTGAAAGCCAAAAAGTGTTGCAGCATGACAATATGCCTCATGGCTTCTAACTCCAAAATGTAGTGGAACAACTTCTCCAGAGAGTGGAAGTTGTTCCAACAGCAAATGTGGGCTAAATGTGAAATTGGATCTACAGAAGACTTCAAGCACAGTATGGTGATGAGACGCTCAGCGGCTGAAAGACATTTGAATGGTGAAAACGTTTCAAAGATGGCAGTACGTCCATCACTGACGTTCCTGGTGGTTGTGGTTCCCAGCCTACAGCGGTCACTCCTGTGAACATTCAGGACGTGGAACGCCTTATCCTGACGCATAATCTGTCTGGAAATTGCACGAGAGATGAATCTTTCATTGGGAATGTATTGTATATGTATTGTTTAAAGACTATAATCACACTCTTGATGTCACCCAAATGAGGATAGATCAGGGATAAATACACATCGTTCACCTTCACTGTTAAATTCTGTAAAGCTGCTTTGAGACAATGTCTGTTGTGAAAAGCGCTATAGAAATAAACTTGACTTGCTTTGAATGGTGAACACAATCATTCGCAAACATTTGCATTTTGGAAAAGTTGCCACAAGTGGGGTACAAAGGCAATTTTCCACTTTTGACTGACACAAAAAAGGCGTATTTAGACCCTTTAAGGAGTTCCTTGTAAGTCGGCATTTTACCGCTCATGACGAAGTAAAGCAGGCTGTCCTACCATAGTTCAGGTGTACTGATAAAACTTTTCTTGCTGAATTCTTCCAGACGTTGGTTAAACACTGGGATAAGTGTATGAATGTAGCAGGGGAGCATGTCGAAAAATAAATGCAGGTGCTAAAATCTTTCCTTTTATTTTAGAAACGCTGTTTGAAAAGTCCCGGTTTGACATGAACACCCCTCGTCCCTCGTATTAACACTCTAAATATATCTTTCCTATGCAGCATTCCGAGTATGAAGGATCATAGAGCCTAAAGAGCACATCTTAAATCTCTTTTCAATTCACGAGCTGATTTTTTGAGTGGGTTTGATTGAAGCGAAAGAACCCGAGGCAGAGCTAGCAGTGACCGTGCATGCCAACCAAAATAGCAGATCGATCCTCAGTTTAGAAAGCACTTTCAATCTGCCGGAAAAGAATAATGGTGTGCTCTCAGGAGCTGAATTACTGACCTAATATCAACATACGCTCATAGAGCAGACCACAGGAGACTGAACATCGATGTGAAATGTGTTTAATGTGTGTCAACTTTAAGCATGAGCACTTAGAGCCAAGTTGGCATGGCTGATGTGACGATGCTTTTAATCTCTTTCATCATTTGGTATCAAGACTTTGGAACTGACTGGAATGCCAGAACTTGGGTTCCTTCTGCAAAAGGAAGTAATGGAGTGACCAGAAGGAGGTAAACCAGGTAAAAGTTATTGTGTGTGTTTAGTAGATAAGATGTATGAACCCAGTGGAGGATTTGAGGAAAGGTTGTGCTCTCAGGCAATTTTTTTACAAATTCAGATTCTGGTGTTAGGTTTTATGATTAGAGTTTCACCAAAGCATCACAGCACCAAGATAGTAGAGAGCATTATATTGAACTCTCTTTCTCTCTGCTAGGATAATCTCATCCCCGCAATTCTTCTGCGAAACTGAGCTCTGATTGGGTAATGAGAGAACATAAGGATACACATGGCCCACAGACTAATACCAGGCTGATAAAGGTTCTAATCTGACCTGTGTCATTATCTGGACTGTAATTGAATTGAAGGATTTGGTGGCCAAAGTCAGTCTTTGTTATTTTCTTCAGAAGATAAATCGAGCTCAGAGTAAATGTGCTGATGTGTAATTATTAATTTTTCAATCAAATAAAAAGAAGTACTAACCATGTTTCTTTGCAAACAATAGGTTAAGGAGTAGCTCAGTGGTAAAGACATTGGACTTATTCTTGAAAGATTATGAATTTGAATCTCAGCACCAGCAAGTTCCCACTGGTGGGCCCTTGAGGAAGGCCCCTCAACCCTCAAATGCTCAGTTGTATAATGAAGATTTATTTACATTGATTCCCATGATGCTCCTACTATTGCACAAATGACAACTTCTTCCTCATGTAGCCTTCTTGCACTATTGCAATTTTCCAATTATTATTATAATTATTGTTATTGTCAGTTTTTCAAATAACACCCTTCTGCGTTTAACTTCATATTTGCACCTTATACGTATATATTTGTAACATATATTGCACATTTGAACTCCTATAATTAGTTTACCGTATTTATATATAAAAGTATACATATGTATATCTATATAGGTTGAGCTCTCGTCGTCTTCCGGTGATGTTTTTCCGCCCTTGAAGCCATTAAAAAACACCTCGGACGACTCAACTGCCGTGTCGCCGTATATCAAGTCACGTATGTCAGAATTTCACGTATGCTCTTTGTTCTGACTTGTTTTTTATGATGAAATCGCAGACGTAGTTATGCATGTGATCAGCATGTAGTAGCACCAATTAACACTATTCATCTTGAAACTTTTTGATACCACCTCGTACATTGCTATTTGCACTTCTGGTTAGATGCTAACTGCATTTCATTGGCCCTGTACTTGTACTCTGCAAAATGACAATAAAAATGTATCTAATCCAATCGAATCATATCTAATAAGAGCACCTGCAAGTGTTTCACAGTAATACAGATAAACACATACAATTATAGCTCTTATGTTTTTTTAATTTGTAATTGGGTTCTAGAAAGACCTGGAGACAGCAATTAAGAAGAAAACAGTAAAAATTCCCCCTTCATTGCTACAGTCTCCACACGCGCTCATCCTGGAAGGGCCAATTATTTCAGAAAAATCCAAGTTTGAAAGTTTGGAAGTTAAACATGCCTGTACTTTAATAACTGACCGATTTATTTGCCCGTCCTGACAACCTTTAAGCACATACAAAGAATTTCTACAACCTTTCAAGCATGTGAAAAGTGTAATACTTGGATCGATTGTGTAGATGTGATGGAAAAAAGCAAGCCAGCGTCACCTCAGTCAGCTAGAATAGCGATAAGGATCTATTGATTTACAGTGTCTGAGATGAGAAGGATCGGCCCAGAAGGTTTCTAAATGCTGCACATGATCAGGGATTGAAGCGATGCTAGTTACAGGACTGAATGATGCCCCAGAAATGACTAGCGGAAATGTCTTCAGGAGTATAAAAGACCATGAACCGCACTACACATGACTGCTTCAACTCGGCCCTCATCAGGCGTCGCGTTAACGATCCACTCTGCTCAGTTCACAGCCCTCATCAGCATCGGTGCTTTCAGGAGTCAAATGCCAATTACCAGACTCTTCCTTCTCACACAGTGGAATTGACTTCCTTTTTTTTTCTTTCTCCCACAGGAAATTAATTTGTTCACACACTCATACAAACACTGAGAAAACTATTTAGTCGTTTTTGACGTAGAAGTAGCGGCGATAACAACCCCACCCCACCCCCCCTTCTTGTTAAATCATGACAATGAGGAAAACAACGCTACTCCAGACAAGATAAAGCCTCAACGACACCTTGTTCAGAAGACCAGACCAGATTATTAGAGTATGCAGGTACATCGGAGCAGGTCGCGTGTTCATTATTATGTTTCTAACGTATGATGAATAGAAGTGAATGCAAATAAGACTCTTCATTATGCCTTTGTCTCGCCAGCACAGATCTCCCAGGTCCGAGAGAAAGCGCCATGAGGAACCCTGGTGAAAAAATCTCATTGGTCTTTAATTTGTTTATACTGTGCTAAAAATATTACTACTAGAGGTTTTTTTCCTCTACACTTACACTCCACACTTACAGCTAAGAGAGATATTGTTACTGAGAAAGGGAAAGAAAGAAGAGAGAAAGAGAGAGAGATTCTTTTAATCAGGCTTGTGTTGCACTGAGTGGAGAATATTCAGGTCAAAGCGGTGGAGTTTTGGGACTGTCACAGCAAAACTGGAGCAGACTTCAAACTTCCAATTTCCTCCTTTACTGAGTTATGAGTAAGCAGAGCTGAGAGCCACAAAAAGCTTAAAATAGCACACACACACACACACACACACACACACACACACACACACACACACACAGATAAAACAGGAGGCTGCAGAGTGAAACTGCAACTAATGAATGAATGAGCATGTGAACAGCCAGAACAGGGAGGGAGGAACGAAAGGAACTAAACAGAAAGAAAGGAATGAAGCAAAGGGATAGAAAGAAGAAATGGATAGGAAGAATTTAAAAGAGAAATAGGGGAGAAGGAAAAAAAATAGAAGGAAAGAAGGATAGAGTAGAAGGAAGAAATAGGAAGGAAGGAAGGAAGGAAGGAAGGAAGGAAGGAAGGAAGGAAGGAGGGAAGGAAGGAAGGATATAGTGAAAGAAAAGAATGGGAAGGAAGAAAGAATAGAGTGGAAGACAATTAAAAGGAAGAAAGAAAAGAGTGGAAGGAATGGGAAGAATTAAGTAAGGAATTAATGTAAAGAATTGAAGGAAAGAATAAGAAGAATGAAAAATGGAAGAAGAGGTAAAGAAGAATGAAATGGAATGGAATTTAATTGTAGGAAATGAATGGAAGAATTAAAGGCATTGAAAGAAGGAAGGATGGATTTGAATTAAGGAAGGAAGGAAGGAAGGAAGGAAGGAAGGAAGGAAGGAAGGAAGGAAGGAAGGAAGGAAGGAAGGAAGGAAGGAAGGAAGGAAGGAAGGAATAGAACCATTTGTGTGTATCCAAAGAACTCTTGCATGAATGTTTTTTGCTACGACAGAACGGAGGAAGGAGAGATTAAAGTGTTTAAAACGAATGAAGAAAGAAGGAGAGGATAAACGAGTGAACATAATTCATGAGTAAACGATAAACTGGAGAAGATGCGGTGACTGCGGAGATGAAAACAGAGTATGAGGAAGGATCCGCAGTACAGCAGGAAGTAGGGCAGAGAGTCATTCCTAATGCAAAAAGAATGAGAGAGGGGGAAAGAGATGGGGAATAAATGTGAGAGGATGTGCAGAGAAGAAGTGGGAGGAGGAAGAGGAAAAAAAGAAATGTGTGTGTGTGTGTGTGTGTGTGTGTGTGTGTGTGTGTGTGTGTGTGTGTGTGTGTGTGTGTGTGTAGAGATGTCTTTGCTTCATCCAAAAATAGAGAGGCATGATGACTGTGACAGGAAGTGACAGTTTGAGTTCTGTCTTTCCCTGATGAGATGAGAGAATGTATACTGTAGAAAACACCCTATTTCTCTGTGTGTGTGTGTGTGTGTGTGTGTGTGTGTGTGTGTGTGTGTGTGTGTGTGTGTGTGTGTGTGTGTGTGTGTGTGTGTGTGTGTGTGTGTTCACACTAGGTGGAACTAATAAACAGAAACATGCCTGTGCCATTATGCCTACAATTAGCATTAAACCAAAATAGTCCACATGTTTCTCCTTTAACCAAGCTGCATAAAAGGTTCCTTAAAGGTTCCTCGAAGAAAAGGTTCTTCTTCATTGAAAGAATGCACTTACAGCGTTGCCCTGTGCTCTTTAATTCCATATTTAAAGACCACCAGTACTTGGTACACTGTTTGAAAATGGGTTTTTAGCGCTTTTAACAACTAACATTGTTCGAAAGCAGCTTTACAGAGATAATTCGGTTATAAGGTTGTATAAAACAATGTTTAAGTTTGATTTCTATAAGTTTGTTCCTTATAAGTGTAAGTTTGTCCCCAATGAGCGAGCCAGTGGTGACTGTGGTGAGGATAAACTCCCTGAGATGGCATGAGGAGGAAACCTTGAGAGGAACCAGACTCAAATAGGAACCCATCCTCATCTGGGTGGCACCGAATGTCCATTCATTACAGTTCCATCATTGTTAATGACTTGCACAGTGATTAAATCAACATCATCAAGAGGCGAGACAAAGGAATAGCGACTGCTCGCAATCTTAGGATGGCCATGGACAATCAACTGTGGCTCGTTCTTGTCGGTTTCTTCTCTACAACATCATAAGGATTTTACTTTTTCTGTCCACACAGGCTGCTCAGGTGCTGTTCAGTCTCTTGTCATTTTGAGACTGGACTACTGCGACTCTCTGCTGGCAGGTCTTCCTATGAACGCTATTCATCCACTGGAAATGATCCAAAACGCAGCTGCATAACTTGTGTTCAACCTGCCCAAGTTCTCCCACAACACCCCACTGCTGCTTTCTTCACTGGCTTCCCGTACTGCACGCTTTAGATTCAAAACACTGATGCTTGCCTACAAAGCCAAAAATGGACTAGCATCATCTTACCTCAGAGACCTCCACACTTGCACCACGCTGTCTGAGATCCTCCAGCACTGCTCGACTGGTACCACCTTCGCTCATGGTAAGAGGTAAGTATATCTCAAGGCTCTTCTCTGTTTTGGCACCGAGGTCTTGGAATGAACTTCCTCTAGATGTCCAAACAGTGGAGTCCATGTCTATCTTCAAGCGACAGGTGAAGACCTTCCTCTTCCTAGAACACTTAAACTAACACTTTCCAAATTTGGCTTTTTTCGAGAAAAAAAAAAACCTTATCAGAGTTGTAGGCTGATTATTATATATTGCTGGAGACTTTTGTACGTCACTCCGGACACGTGTGTCTGCTTAACGCCACAAATGTAAATGTACGGTTGAAAGTATTAAAATTTGAAGAACCGTAGGATGCTGTTTTTACCATAAACTGGTGTTCAAAATTTCTGTTTTAGCTTCTACACCATACTGTAATGATCCACAATACTGTAAATGAGGGGTATGATCCCACAACAAATTATTTTAGTTTTCAAAGTGTTCCACAGCACAAGCTGTCTTTACTGGGCTCAAGGTCCAAAAGCTTGCGTTAAGCAAAAACAATCTGCAAAGAAATACTTCAAAAAAAGAGAATCTTCTTCTTCTTTCAGCTTCTCCCTTTAGGGGGCGCCACAGCAGATCATCCGTCTCCATTCCCCTCTGTCCTCTACATTTGCCTCTTTCAAACCAACTACCTGCATGTCTTCCCTCACCACATCCATAAACCTCCTCCTTGGCCTTCCTCTTTTTTTCCTTCCTGGTGGCTCCATCCTCAGCATTCTCCTACCGATATACCCCATGTCCCTCCTTTGCACATGTCCAAACCTTCTTAACCACACCTCCCTCACCTTGTCTCCAAAACGTCCTACATGCACTGTCCCTCTAATAAACTCTTTTCTAATCCTGTCCATCGTCGTCACTCCCAACGTTCAAACCTAAACATCTTCAGCTCTGCTTACCTCCAGCTCCACCTCCTGTCTTTTACTAAATGCCACTGTCTCTAAACCAGACAACATCTCAGGTCTCACCACAGTCCTATAAACTTTCTCTTTCACCGATACTCTTCTATCACAATTTAAAAAACAAAAATGGGTCTCAGAAAAAAAAGTGAATTTCCATAAATCCCTATAAATCACACAGTCACCAGTGAAGAGATCTGGTTCTAGGACTTAAAGGAATGTTTCTCATGAATCCTTTGAAAACTTTCTTTAAATCTTCTATCAATATTATGTAGGCACAAGACTTAATAACGCCTTTAGGCATCTAGACTGGATTTTGAACATGATGCACGTGGACGTGCATGAATCCTATACACCTGTTTTCTACACCCCATTAAGTGGTGAAACTTCTGGTATACCACATAATAATTCGCTGTAAACAATTAGCAACATTGTACTGAACATGGTCAATTTTTGAATAATTTTTTTAAACATATGCACATGGTCAATAAAGATGTATTATATTATTAATATTTTATTAGTCAAGTCAAGTCAAGTCAAGTTTGGACATTGTCTCAAAGGAGATTTACAGAATTTACCAGTTAAGATGAACGGTGTGTATTTATCCCTGATGAGCAGCTATGGTGACTGTGACAAGGAAAAACTACCTTAGTAATAGATTATTATTAGGTGAGTAGTAGAAGCATGATCTGAGTATATCTAGTGTTTTAAATCTAAAAGCTTCAATCATAGAAAGCTTAAAAGTAAGATTATAAGAAAGATTTAAGAAATTAAGAGTAAGAGTGAGAAAGACTTTTATTTCTACTATAAAGGTAGAGAATGCAGTCATGTCCGTTAGGTTTGTGTACGTCGCAATATTTTTGAAGCTACAAAGTTTCATCTTGTAATAAGTGCAACCACGAACAGCACATGTTGTTCCTGAGCTTTTAATGCCATTTTAACATATTCTTACCTGAAAAACAAGCGTTTGCAAACAAAACACATTGCCGCCGGCACGTCACAGCAAGAAGTTTTACCCTTAATCGTTTTTTTTACAGCAGCGCCCCCAGGAAACATGTGAATAAAGGTCATTTGGAAAGACGGAAATCTGGCACCTTAAATTGGATGTACTTGTATTCTTTTGATTAAGCAAAACCACCAGTTGTTCTCAGTTCTAGATTGAAAGAAGAGCCAGTGTCTAAGAGCTTCATGAGAAATCGCATTGGATTTTTTTTTAAGAGTTTGACAGTAAAGCCATCTTTTAGCAAGCTCAAGGTCCAAAAACCTGCAGTGAACAAATGGACTGCGAAAGAATAATTGGATGAGAACAATGACTCTTTGTAAAAAAGAGGATTCAGGGCACAGGGGCTCAGAGGACAAAGTGAATCTCTATGACTCACTATAAATCACAGAGCTTCTCTCCTTTTTATTGATCTGCCTCTTTTTTTTGCCCTTCATCCCACAATCGAACACAAAGGCAAATGTATTAGGTCGGGAGCCCCGGATTAAAACATT
The DNA here is from genome assembly GCF_946808225.1 of Silurus aristotelis. Lineage (NCBI taxonomy): Eukaryota > Metazoa > Chordata > Actinopteri > Siluriformes > Siluridae > Silurus > Silurus aristotelis. The sequence continues at coordinate 16,039,414 of NC_139596.1, read as the reverse complement.
ACAAATCCAACAAAGGCTTCTTTTTAACAATCTTGTAAGTTTTTGTACAAAATGTAAAAGAACTAAGATCTTTCATTAGCATTCTAAGGCCGTTATTAGCTTCCACTAAGTGGCAGTGGCATAAAATTCAAGATTAGGAGGATAAAAACCTGCCCAAAAGCCCACAAAAAACATTAATAGCGCAGAAGTAAAGCTCTGGTAATCTCACTGCTTTCCTATACCAATGTTCCACAAGGGTGAACACGGCGACAGGGGCCGCATGCCGACGCTGCCACGATACGCATCCTGTTAATGAGCGCTTCGTCTTTGGAGTGTTCTGAGGAAAACACATGCATAATAATGTGCATCTGTGTGAAAGCCGTCATTTTACGACACTCCATGTCTCTGTGGAAAGGATTGGGCTGATCATTGAGAAATCTCAAGAGAGAAATCAGCACTGGTCTTGAGAGAAGCCCATGATGATAGAAAAAATAACAGGAATAATCTGATTGTCTCAGGCATGGAGAAAACAATTATAACGCAGCACCTGCTCTCGCTGGGCCCCCCACACACACACACACACACACACACACACACACACACACACACACACACACACACACACACACATCTGAAATGATAAAGAGCAAACGTGTTAATGTATGTGTGTGAGTCCAAATAGATTCCTTGGCATCAGCAGGGGCTTCATGCGGCAAGTCCACTGAATGAGGAATATGGAGACAGAAAAAAAAACCTTTACACAAATGTTTGACCATTCTTAGCTTTTATTAATAAATGCAGTTTATTAATGTTAGCCCAGCTAACTACTCAAATAATGCTAGCTGATTCGAGCTAATCACTGAGCTAATTCTTCTGTTGAAAGGTAGAGACACACCAAACCGGCGCCAAAGAACTGTGGCGTCGCCTGAGTCAGTGCAAAATAAAGTTGCACAAAAAAAAAAAAAAATGACGGATTTCAGTTGACAGCCAACTAGCGTTTACTTTCTGTGGAAGGACACAACTCTTCCATACCAGCAGATGGCAGTAGTTTGTAGCCAGCACCAAAACGGGGAAGCCATTACAGCTAGAATTGTGAATATATAAAGAAAGCAGCCTTTACACCTCCCGTGATCATTACAAACCGAATGTGTGTGGATTTTTTCTTCTTAAGTTTCAAATAGCACTGGTATACTCAGCCCTTTGTCTTGACAGGACACACTATTATTAATCCTCTGGTCAAATGAGTTGACAAGACCTGTGTCCGTGTATTTCTTTTTTACTCAAGCATTATTTGTGAGAAAGAGAGCTCCGATTGGCTGTTCAGCTTAGTGAATGACCACACAAAATAGATTCGACATGCAAAATCTGACTAGAGCCAACAATGCAGAACATACCGGAAAAATCTAAAGCTGACGACGCTCAAAAACCACCCAACATTGATGGTGCTTAAGACCAAAAAAATGAGTCAAGAAAAGAGCCCTGGCTAAAATGTTACTGAAGTGAGATAGAGGATAGAGATTCACAGCTTCTGCGTCTACTGTATGGCTTAATCAGAAATAGGAAGTCAGAACTCATGAGAATCTTTAGAGCTTTAGAGCTACAAAGAGCAAAAATATCAACTCAAAATAAATGAAAGCTTTAGGAATCTCAATCATTCCACAAGGGTGCATACGGCAACGTCGGTGCAAACAGCGAAAGTGTATTTTGTTAGCATTGATCGATCTGCAGGAAGTGTTACACATACTGTACATACAACTCATGAGCAGCCATTTTGATTTGACCTCACATGCTGAATTTGGGCTTAAATACATTGTCCTGAGTAGAATTTCAAGTTGAGGGAATGGGTTTAGAAATTCCAAATTACAGCCTTTAGTCAAATACTGCAAAAGTGTTTTTTGTGTCATACTGTAAGTGTACCAACAAATCATGTTTCAATGTGCAGGAAAAGGTTAAAAAAAAAAAATGGTTTGGAGGCATCTCTTCTGAATGGATGATGATGTAGGGGAAATGTGTTGCTCCTGAGTTTTACTGTGAAATTTGTATCGATTTTGAAAAAAAAAAAAAAATATATATATATATAGGGGAAAAAGGGTTCCAGAGTCACCAATGTAGATAAACTTTGGAAATTTGGGCTAAAAACGAGAAGTTTTTCTCATGCGCCCTTTGCGCTGGTGAAACATTTGTCAAAGAAAAACTTCAAGGCTCTAAAACTGCGATCTGAATGTAACACCCCTTTATAAAACGATGTGTGTGTTAGTCAAGTCTCTTCATGTTGAGGAGTCTGATGGCTTTTGAAAAGAACCTGTTACACAACTGACAGACAGCAGGAGAGTAAAGAGTGTGTGTGAGGGGTGTGTGTGGTCAGCCACAATGCTGCTGATTTTACAGCATATGGTGTAGCTGTCCATGATGGAAGGAAGAGAGACCTCTGATGATCTTCTCAGCTGTCCACACTATTCACAAACCAGGCAGTGATGCAGCTGCTCAGGATGCTCTCAAAGGTCTCTCTGTAAAATATTGTGAGGATGTTTGGTGGGAGCTGATCTAAGGATGTTCTTGTGGAAGTGCTCTCAAAAGAGCCATTATTCAAGTTGTAATGCAACCAGAAAAAGCAAACGATGCTGCCAATTTATTCCACCATCACAGTGAATAAAAGTTTGATTGAAGGGTTTCCAAGGGATTCAATTGGATTGCTAGGATTTCTAGCTTCATAAAGACATTCTCCCGGAAGCATCTGGATCAAATGGTGAAGAGAAACACTGTTGAAACTTCTTAGTATTTTCACATCGTGTGATGCTACCCGTCAGGGTTTTATACAATATAATAATAGAAAGTATAGCATATAGAAAGTAGAATAGCTTAACCATTTGACCAGGAAAACACAAAAAAAATTGGACCTATAATCCATCACTTCTGGTCACAATGTGGTATTTTTGATTAAAAGCAAGTTCTTTTCCTAATAAGTCTCATTTGTCCAAATCTATTAGTTTTGGGTAATGACACGAAGCTGGCATTGATTTGACTCTCAGGCTTCAGAGACATCGAGGGCTGAGGTAACAATATGAGACAGGGATTGTTCGAAGCGTTTGGTGATTGATGTCCTGGAATGCAGGCTGGCGAGCTGAAAATAAGCTCCGATTAGCATCTGGATGATTTTCCTAGTCGTTGTTTTACCTGACCACCAGCCATCTGGACATCTAGAGAGAGAGAGAAAGAGAGAGAGAGAGAGAGAGAGAGAGAGAGAGAGAGAGAGAGAGAGAGAGAGTGAAGGAGAAAGGGGGGGTAGAAGAGGGAGCAGCACTTCACCATACACAAGCTAAACATAGCTAAATATATTATGAATATTTAAATGAGATTTTAGAGGATTTATTATATATATTAAAACAGCTTATATTGTCTATTAAAGTAAAACTTCAAAACATGATCTATATGTTTATCTGTATCAAACTCTTTCATTTCTCCCTCCATCACCCCTCTTTTCTACTTTTCTTTCTGTCTCTTTCAACATGCTCCTGAGGTACCAGTGTCTCTGTCCTTTTCTTCTCTTTGGAACTTCCTTATTCATCCTGCCGCCCTGCTATTGGATAAAGTTCACATGTAGCTGTGTGATTTTGGTGGTTCGACCCCAAACTCAGGAACTTTCTCCTTTACATGATCTTGAGTTTCTAAGGAAGGGACAACTCTCAAATGTAGGCTCAAATCTATTAAAAGTCCATACAGCCGAAAGCCCTGGTGGTACCGTGTCCTGGGTGTAATTCGCAAATCTGTTCAATTCTTGTCGATTAACACTTTATAAAACAGAAGAATAAAACCAGCTTTCTAAAAAGAGCACACCTGGTCCAGGTCTTTTACTCTTACTGGCAGTAAATGTATAAAACAAAAGATAAAACCAAAATCAGTTGAGCCCAATTGTGAGCCTGCATAGTTCAATGGGTTAAGGCTTGTGGTTCTATATGGTTTATATGGTTTCCAGTCAGAGTTCGAGTCCTGGTAAAGTAAATTTCAACGTTTTAGCCATTCTGCCATTTTAACATCACTAGAGTTAGAAAATGAAAATGAACCGCTCCAAAGACAGCAGAACCCAAACAACTCAGAGGGTTTAGACCTGTGTTTTTTGTGTGATGGTGTTGATCAGGGTTCAAAACTTTGCTCAGAAGAGCCACGTAATTTCTACCTGTAAATAGATCAAACGAAACACCTAAAAAAAATAAAGCCCAAATAGCGCAGAGGTTTAGGTCTGTACCATTTGGTGTTTGCTGGTCTGGGTTTAAATCTTACCTTAGTTGTGTCTTTGCTTCTGTTTCTTTATCAACGTTGCTTTCCCTCTTGGCTCATAGTGGTATTAAAGAAAAGAGAAACCCAGTGTCATTGTTACTGAATATTTTTGGACGTTATAGTTTTTATTTTCAAATCTGTATCATTTATAGGTTCCTAAAACAACTAGAATGTAAATTTACTGATAAACAATCAGCACATAATCCATCGGTGGCTTCATGAAAGACGTTCATATGGATCACAAATGTGTGATTGTGTGATCTTACAACGGTATGTAGAGGCTTGAGAGGAAACTTTAACAGGACAAAAAGCATGGTGTCTTCCTACCAGTTCGACATTGAACCGTTTTACAATTTACTATATTTGTGGAGAAAAGGAAATAAAATACTGTCATTATTAAGGATTACAATTTATATTAATTTTTTTATTTTTTTATTTTTTAAATGTGTGTGTCCCTTTGACGGTTCGTTACAAAGTCTTCTACGATTTAGAACCATGTGAAGACATGATTGGAACTCCAGTCTGGATTACAGCACGGTTCCTTGGTGATGGACCTGAATAGAATATGTGCCAAAAAAAACCCTATTAGATTTTCGATTAACTTCCAAGTGGCTCTCCAGAGGCCTCCGTATTAGTAACCCACATGGCTGATTCGTTTACTGTTATATTACGTCGACTCCAGAGGCGAAGGCTGGTAAACAAAATAGGAAAATCCAATAGAGAGTGACGGGGGAGAGGAAGGAGAGAACGGAGTGAGGGACAAACAGAGGGATGGACAGAAGACTAAACTGATTATACACCTCTGACATTTCAGCAGCGCTGCCACGTTATGCCGTATTCAACCTGTTTTTTTCTTTTTTTTAATAATGTGTCGCATAAATGTGATTTGCATACGTTTATGAGATACATGGCTATATGTGTGTGTGTGTGTGTGTGTGTGTGTGTGTGTGTGTGTGTGTGTGTGTGTGTGTGTGTGTGTGTGGATGATTGTTTTTTGAGACCATTTTGCTGTTTTGTGATGAAATGGAGGCCGGATTTTACAGACGTGAGGGCAAATATTATTAAATTAAGTGTGTGTGTGTGTGTGTGTGTGTGTGTGTGTGTGTGTGTGTGTGTGTGTGTGTGTGTGTGTGTGTGTGTGTGTGTGTCACATACACAGCCTTTAAAAGGGCATTTATAAGTCACTTCTACTGACCGTGTAGGACTAGAGAACAAGCTGTCTGAAAGCAGCATCTCTGTTCTGGACTGCACAAGCAGACAAGCAGCAATGTTCTGTAAGGAGTCCAGAGCTCCATTAGTGTCCCTGTACTGATCTTCTGTTAAAATAAAACACCAGGCGGTTTTAATACACTGCTCTCACAGAAGAGACAAATGATATATAGATATTAGATTTAGATTTAGTTTAGATAGAATTAAGATACTTTAGATAGATGCGTTTTAGCAGTCCAGCTCCGAGACCACAACCGAGCCCGTCGTTCTTCTTGATGCTGCCTCCCCAGCACACCGCCGCATAGAAGAGGTCACTCGCCATGACAGTCTGAACATCTGCAGCAGCTTTTTTTGAAATGTTGAAGGATGCCAGCCTCCTGAGGAAGTACAGCCGGCTCTGTCCTCTCCTGCACAGAGTGTCCGTGTTGCCAGTCAATTTTATTTAATTCCATCATCCAGCTGCACTTACAGGTATTTGTAAGTCTTTAAAAAATTATTCAGCAATGCTCAGAACATCTGAGCAGCGAGGTTCAGCATTAACATCACTACAGTGATTTAGGGGAATGGAATCCAAAACTCGAAGCTGAAGAAATATTTTTTGCAGTAGTACAAGAAATAAAATCGTAAAACAAATCATACCAAGGAAAACTCATAATAGGTTAAGAAAAGGCTGGGGTGCAGTCAACGTTCCAATTTATCCCAAAGGTGTTTAATAAGGTTGAGGTTAGACCTCTATAGCAGGAGATCTTCCACTCCAACCCATGTAAAGTAGATCTTCATGGAGCTGGCTTTGTGCACAGGGGCATCGCCAGGTTTGGGCCTCCTATTTCAAGTAAAGGGAAAATTTCATGGTATGGCATCCAAAGACATTCCATACAATTGTGTACCTCCAAGTTTGTGGTAAAAGTTTTGTGAGGAACCACATATGGAGTAAGAACGGGAGCTTTAAGGATGGATTTGGACTGTAGTTAATGTCAACAGTCTGCTACATTGACTCAGGACTACAGTTTGCATCTGATCACCCTCACTGCACCTCAACATAGTTTATCTGTAATAAGTGGACATTAGGTGCAACCCAGATGAGAATGAAAGTTCACTCTTGATTCTGGTTCCTCTCAAGGTTTCTTCCTTTTACCATCTCGGGGAGTTTTTTCTTGCCACAGTCGCCACCGGCTCGCTCATCAGGGACAAACTTACTCTTATAAAGAACATCTTATTTATTCTTTTTCCACCACATTATCTGTGTAAAACTGCTTTGAGACAATGTTTATTGTTAAAAGCTCTATACAAAGGTGTCCCAATACTTTTGTCTGTATAGTGTACCAGTAAAGACTATTTATTATAATTTAGATTTTTGTCACATGATCTTTATAATTAACATTAGTGTTCAGTTCTTAGTAATAAATAATCAAGTTTGTATCGTATCCCATAATGCACCTTTCTCTTCCTCATAGTTCTGTGTATCTGTGGTTTCACCCTCGTCTTGTCCACCTCCTTGGAGGACGTCTCCTCTCACACATCTGGCGTCCGTGATGTGAAGACGGGATGATGGGGATATGCGGTGACACATCCGTCTCTTTGGATCTTGTCCGGTGATGGCCTGTCAATACGCCTCTGATGAGCTGTCAATCAAACTGACACCCAGTCAGACGTGAAGTCACAGTGTTGGAGGACGTGTGTGTGTGTGTGTTTCGCCTCAGAGTTTTCGAGTGCAAGACGTTCCCAGACATGTCATCCAGTGCTGCTGAAAAAGAAAACCCCTAGCAATGACCTTGACATGTTCTGTGAAGGTCATAGTTCTAATGAACGTATTTAGAGTGCGTTATAGACTCCATAGTGTACTTATGGAAAGCTGGTAATTTCTTTCAAGCAAAAAAAAAAATACTTTCAATAGTTATATATAGTATAATTCTGTATGAAAACATTAATTACCTGTTATAATGCGTTCAGGAATTATTCATTGTTATAATAATCACATGATGGCAATATTTATGCATTTTGGATGCTGATGAACTCCACTGAAATATGGTACAAACCTGTTCCAGCATGACGATGCCCCCATGCAAAAAGCCAGGTAAAGCTGGCATAAGAGTGCAGGGTCAGACACAATACAGCACCCATGAAGCAGAAAGTTAAGGGCCTTGCTTAGGGGCCCAAGAGCGGTAGCTTGGCCATACCGGGTCTTGAATCCCCAGCCATCTGATCAGGAACCCAGAGCCTTAAACACTGAGCTTCAACCTCAGTTTATATCCATATTATAATGTCAAATGTACTATGTACTTCAAATGTACATTTATGGCAGTTGGCAGATGCCCTTATTCAGTGTGACTTACAGATATCTCAGTTATACAGCTGAGCAATTAAGGATTAAGGGCCTTGCTCAAGGGCCAGTTTGGAGGTGGAACCCATGTCCTTTCAATCAGAAGTCCAACATTTCCACTGAGCTTTCACTTACAGTAAGAATTTGGTATAGAGATGTGGTATGAGTGGATTCTTGACCCGGACCAGACTGTGAATGTACATGAGTATGTTATAAAAGTTAAAAAGAATTTTTAAAATTATTTTTTAACAGCTTGACGATTTATTGGTTTAATATTTAGTCTATACCTCGTTGTAATTACAAAGTCATAAGACTACAGAGGTAGACGTAATCTTCTGGTGAGGCACAGCGTATTAGTTCAGCCAGGTCTCTCGTGCACCGAATCCGCAGGATTACACTTTTTCTCTATATTTAAACAAACCAAGACACAACAATTTATTTTTTTTTGGTTGGAGTTTAAAGACTGTAATGCATATTTACACTGTATTACAGATTACGTCCAAACAAGCATGGAGCAGGATTTACATTCATTTATTTCTCAGCACAAACAAATCCTCATCTGAAAAATCTATACAAAATCACCAGTTCGAAAGAATGTAAACAACTTCTTAAAATAATAAAAACCTTCATAATCCCGTATTCAATCCTTCTATCAGATAAGACCGATTACAAGAGTAAATACAGCAACCGAAAAGCCGATCCAATATTCGTAACTTTATGTGAAGGGGGAATTTACGCTGGTGATTCATAACACGTTCGTAAATCCGGCAGAAAGCCATCCTGCTCGAGGCTTATGCCGAGTCTCGGGAGGGGACTGACTGAGAGCTGCATTCGGAAATCATTCTCTCATCTCTTGAATGTATCTTTTACTTTGTCTCTGACTAAAAGCACGTTTGTAAAGCTTTATAAGTCTTCTATGAAGTATCCAATTTTATAAGCAAAAAAAAAAAAGTTCATTTTAGGTACGTAGATTGTCACATGGAATAATTTGTACCCCTAGATGAAATAAGTTCTGCATTTATAACACTGCTATGAAGCACTATGTACACCAAGCCCATTTTATACAACTATGTACATCAACTCTGAATGCAGTGTTTTCTTATTCATCATAATTTTGGTCTCTACCATAAAACCTAGTCAGTTGTAGTCAATTTTTGCATTCATAACACAGTTATAAAGCATTATGAATACCTTCTAGGACATGTGAATTCTTTCCCAACATTGTTTATTTATGATCCTTCATGTTCTTAGCCTAAGTGTGATCAGATTTGCATTTAAAGCACTTTTACAAAGCCTTAAGTACATCTTATCTTATTCATCTATTTCATTTGCTTATGAACCCCAATTCATGTCAGCCAAATGAATTTTTCTGTATCCTGGTTTTTGTATGTTTAGCATTCATAACACTGTTATAAAGCATTATTTATACCTTATAAAGCGTCACTGATTTACAAATCCTGTATGACGTCTGTGTCAGTTATTTTTTTTATTCTTAACCCAACTATGATTATTTAACACTTTTACAAAGCCCTAAGTACATCCTATTCCTCTTCAATTTCTTATGAACCCCATATGTCAGCCAAATGAATAATCCATAACCTGTCTAAAATAATTTTAGCATTCATAACACTGTAATAATGCATTATGTAGTCCTTCTAGTGATCATTGATTACGAATCCTGTATGTCATCGTTGTGAACTCACGTGCTCAGGTTTGCATTTATAACACTGTTATAAATCGCTATGTTCATCCTTTTCCACTTCATTTATTAAGATATGTCAACTGAATTATTTATCTATAACCTGGCTGCAATTAGTGTAACATTTATAATATAGTATACGTGTCCTTAACCCAACTGTAAAAATTTCTGCATTATAACACTGTTATAATGCACTATGTATGCCAGGTCAACTTGATAACCACTATAATAAATCAGTTATTTTCCTCATTTAATTAAGAACATTACATTTCAAATAAACGAATGAGAGCTGTAACCAGTGTTGCTTCCTGCTATAAAGCCTCTATGTCATCTAAACAAATAGTAAAAGAGTGGATACTTTGTAGAAGACGGAGCAATGCTTCATTCGTGTGGTATTAGTTTAAAAAAAAAAAATATATATATATATATATATATATATATATATATATATATATATATATAATAATTAAAAGTTATTATCGCAGGGTGAAATATTTACGTAGTGGTTATAAGTGTGTTATGAAGCCGCAGAGTAGTGCAGTGCAACCACAGAATATTAAAACATTGAAGAAAATAGGAAAAAAAAAAAAGAAAACTTGAGGAAATACATTTAAGAAATACTTTGATTTAAGCTATTTTTTATATATATATATATATATATATATATATATATATATATATATATATATATATATATATATATATATATATATATATCGGCTTTTGAGAAAAGTATACATAGTGTTCATTCTGAAGTCTCAGCAGTAATGCAAACCCAAAGCTTTTACCCCAGATTCGAAAAAAGGAGAAGAAAAAAAAACAAACAAATGCAGCATGAGTCATCTTTCATGAGTCTGAAGAGAAAGTCTGAGGAAACTTTTCCCTCAGGATTGCTGGTGTCAGAGAGCAGTGTGTGGAAGCAGCATCCAGTTCTCTTTTGTTCCTGATTACTGGTTTAAAATGTTGGAATGGAGATACATGGTGTGTATAAAAAAGTGTGTGTGTGTGTGTGTGTGTGTGTGTGTGTGTGTGCGCGCGCGCGCAATAATCATGCGCTAGTGTTTACTTACGACTTAGTGTAAAAGACACGACTCACATCACTCACACACACACACACACACACACACACACACACACACACACATACACATACACATACACACAAGTAGAAACATGGAGACACACAGAAAGAGAAACACAAAGACACGGCAAGACGCACACAAACAGACACGCACATACAAAGACACACAGACACAGACACACACAGACAGAGACATACAGACGTCTCTCTTACACACGCTCACTCATGCACACAAAGTAATTTCGAATCCCGAGGGGAAAAAAAAAAAAACACTTGTTGCAAGTGGCAAAAAAAAAAAAAAACCCCAGAAAAAAACAGAAAAAAAAAAAACACCTTCAATACACAAAACCAAAAAAACAAGTTAATACTAAAACCACACACACAAACACAAAATAATCAGTAACACAAACTAAAAAAAACAAAACAATGCATAGACAAAAAGTTAACAGGAGCACACACACGCACACTTCGGTCGGCTATAGTTCGTCGAAGAAGGCCACTCTTGACTTGGCGCTCTGTAGTGTCAACTGTGGAAAGAAAATACGAGACACGTCAATGTCACATGCTTCAGGAGGCACTAAAGCAACAACACTGTGCTGTTCTGACATCATATACACAGAGTTAAAGGGGCGATCACACTCCTTTTCTTTAGGATTTAAGTTTTTGATCAGAGGTTCACAGCTCAACTGACACTCTCAAAGCATAGAATATCGGCGTTTTTTTATTGACAACTTTTGTATAGCTGGGTCTGAAGATGACGTATTCTGCCTATGCACTGGAAACCAGTCATGACAGGCCTTTTCATTTTCAAAAGTTAAAACTACCTCCAAATTTGGCCCAATTATGACCTGATGGTGGCGCTATAACACTGGCAGAACTTTTATGTTCAGAATGTTTATCAGACCATACTTAATATGTGTGCCAAATTTCAGAACTTTGGGGGAAAAAAGGGTAGAATAAAGACTAGGTGCCTTTTGGTGCTTGGACCCCTAAAAAAAATCTAAGAACATTACAATATTTAAAACAAAGAAGATTTATACTGGTCACATGCACTTTCTTTTACAGAACAGTGAAACTCTTTCTTTGCATATTCCAGTGATGTTAGAAAGCTGGGGTCAGAGCACAGGGTCAGATATGAAACAGCACCCCCTGGAGCATGGGTGGTTATAGTTATAAGAAGAGCTATAGCTTGGCGATAACGGGGCTTGAAGCTCCAACCTTCAGATAAGTAACTCAGTGCTACAGTGTTAACGGTCATTTCTCCAAAGTTCGTTTTTTTTTTTTTCGTGTTTACGTCTTAAAACCTCCAAAGTGCAGACAGAAATCTAACAATGATTTTATGCAGCGTTTCGGGAAACACCGTGAGCGAATCAGTGCGTCTGGAGGCGTTCTGGAAGCCAAAAATCTCCAGAGGTAAACTGTATTTGCATACGCTGCCTAGTATAATGTTGCAAATTACACAAATTGTGGCCCAAACTGTCACCACCGCGGAGGTATATAAAATATACAACTAATAAACCTGAGCAGGACTGTAAAACTGGGCCAGCGTTTGCTATCGACAGCTCTGATGAGTTCGGTTCAATTCAGTGCTTCACGTAAAGCACTTTTAACAATAGAGTGAAAGAGAATTATAGCGTGACACCGAACAGCAACTCGGGCACAAGACTGTGAGGTAATCATGCTGTTCGCTGAAATATTGATCGCATGCGGAACGACAAACCGGCCATGAGTGAAATTTCATGTTCCCTGATTTGTCTAGGTTTTATCTGTAAGCTCTGGTATTTATTATCATCAGTTGTGTTTGAAATCAAATCCAGCAAGACGTTTTCAGGTGCCAAAGCACCAAGACTCAAGGCTATGAGATGGGTAGATTCACTGATTCGTATCGGTGCATCGGCATAAAAGTTAACAATCGTTTTTTAACATATTTGCATCGGTAAAACTTTTTTACAAATAAATATTTATATATAATTATTAATAGACGCACACTACTTTATTATTTAGAAAGTGAACAATAATTTTTGACCAATATTTAACATGTAGATCGATTTCTCCTCGCTAAACTGTTCCTCGAGGGCGTTCTATCAGCACCGCTGCTGCTACGTGAATATGACGCATCACAACTGAAGGTTAGCAAAGGGACGGAAAGTGTCTGGTAAATTTCCGGAAAATTTCTAAGGGAATTATGAAGAATTTTGGAAATATTCCAAGTTGGAAATTTACCAGGAATGTATGTACATTCACGGAAATGTACGGGAATTGCTTCGAAATTCAGTTTTTATAAACCGTATCATATACAAACAAACTTTAAAAACAATACAATTTTGTTTTGTCAAATATAATCAATTTGTTTGTTTGCTCTCTTGATTGGCCAAGAATTGTATACGTCCCAATTAGTGTCAATAGTGCTCAACTGAGGCCGATGCCCTTTACATCTCGATGCGCAGCCAATGGTACGATACATTAGAGATACAAATAAAGCAGCTACCAAAACTATGCGATTCGATTCACCGAAATTACGATCCAAATTCCATTCAACACAATGCGATTCACTGCAATATGATGCAATTAAATATAGTACAAATACTTTTATTTCTTTGGTCCAGACAGACAGCAAATCATCAATTTACTTAAGTGCCTTTGATCTCTAACACATGACCCCTTTCACAAACACGCCAAGAAATTAAGATGAAATAAAACCAGATGTTCTTTTCCTGTTGTGTCTGCAGGAAGTTACAGCTCTACCTCTGCCATGTTAATCTGTATTCTATGTGACTCTCAGGACACGCCTCGGTCTCCGTAGTGTTGTGATACGTTATTTTTGCAGCAGCGGTGCTGAAAAAACACACTCGAGAAACAGTTTAGCGAATAGAAATCGATCTACAGATCACATATTAGTCACAAAATTAGTATTTAATTACTTACTATTTATTACTTAATTATTATTATTACTTTTGATGTAATAAAAGAATAGCGCATCTACTAAGTTTATATACACATACACTTCGATTTCTTATTGTTTTACACTTTTTCACAAAACTTAATTTTCTTTTTTCTTGTGTGTACTCGGAAACAATAAAAAGCCCTTTTCTCTTTATTGTTTTTGCTTTCAGCATGAAAGCATAAAAGTAATGAAGAGTTGTTGAAATTCACATCTCGTTTTTTCGACTGTATATCAAAAAACGAATAAACAAAACATACACGGACTCAAAAGTGCATTTTTCTTACTGCAAAAACCTTCCAGTAAGGAACGAGTGCCCAGATTCCTCAAACAAAAACAAAAAAAACACAATTACATTTTATGTTACGCTTTAAAGGTTTTCATTTGACTCATTTTTGAGTAAAACAACAAAAAAAAAAAAAGTCATTAAAAGAGTCAAATAGTCTTTTTTAAATGTATATTTAAAAGAAAAATTTACAATTTGGGCAAAATGCTTCTTTTCGCTCTCCGACGCCGCAGAGATTTTGAGATAATTGAACTAATAAATGTGAAAATATTTGCTGTATCTTCCTCCTCTAGTTCCTTCGTATCTCACTTTGATTCTTAGGATATACAAACATACTGGACTATACGGCTACATCAAGCGCCTTATTGAAAGCCTTGAACCAGGGTAAAAACACACAAAAAAAAAAAAAGGAGCTGGAGATGCCAAAAAAAAAACCCACATTTCCTCTCCATTTCTCACAATAATGGCCTACTTTAGAACTGCAGGAAGAAGAAGCTCCGTATGGACACTAATGCACCACCTCAGTCAAGAGCTGGAGCCATTTTAGTGACGTCTGCTTTCCTCTCAGCCGACGCCAGGAGCAGCTCTGATCACAGCGTAGCATCTGAGAAGCTCTCAGCCACTGCAGCTGGGTTTCTTTACAGCAATCATCCTCGGGCTACGCTCAACAGCGGGAAGGCATCAGGGAGCAGGAGAGGGAATGGTCATGGTTATTAATCATCCTAACAGGCCAGCAGGCTCAGTCACGCTGCCCATGAGCTGAAAGCTCCACCTGGACGTTAAAGCTCCCAAAGTGGGCTAAATGAAGTTCGACCACTCGGGGGAGCAATACGGGACTAAGGTGAGCGCAAAGGCACAGATTTCCAATTATTCTAAATAAACATAAACATACAGTAATTAATTCTACTTTTAATTTAATTATTTTATATCTGATTCTATCTAAATAATATCTCATTTTGAAATAGGGAAAAAATAACTGCCATATTGTTCGTATTTGTATCACATTCAAGCTGAAAAACACGTTCGCATTTTACACACTAAGATATTTATTCATTTAGATTTTCTTTTTTGGGTCACTGTTAGAATATTTATCGGATTTAATTACTTCCTCTTGCTTTTAACGCAGTCTTTTGAATGTATTTTAAATGTATAACGCTGTAGAAAGTCATTCTTTTTAATAAATGCTTTCTCGATTACAGTGCAGGTGTGAAAACGCCTCGTCTTGAACGGTTCTATTAGGGATCAGCGTCTACATGAATGAAGCAGACTTGATTCGCATCTCGAAGCATTGCCAACGATACAATACATTAAAGATGCATATAAAGCAGCTACCGACGCGATACGATTCATGCCCTATTAAGATGCAGCGCAATTCGATTTCCATTCGATTCAGCGCGATACTATGCAACGGAAAATGATGCTATGCAGTTCAATATGGTTCTGATAGTTCGCTTTTATTTCTTTGGTTCAGACAGACAGCAAATCATCAGTTTACTTAAGTGTCGTCTGATCTTTCACAAACACGCCTTTGTAGTGCAAGAAAGACGTTTTTTTCCTGTCGTGTTTTCAGGAAGTTACAGCTCTACCTCTGCCATGTTAATCTGTATTCTATGTGACTCTCAGGACACGCCTCGGTCTCCGTAGTGTTGCTATGCGTCATATTCATGTAGCAACGGCGATGCTGAGAAACGGTTTAGCGAATAGAAATCGATCTACATATCGAATATTATTCACAAATCCTTGTTCACTTTCTAAATAATAAAAGTATAGCGCATCGACTAATCATTTTATGGAAATAAATCACAAATGTGTTTTTGAAATTCTTTAGCGACTTTTTTTTATTTATTTTTTGATCATTTCTGCATCACATTGTTAACTTTCATGTCGATGCACCGATGCCAATCTGTGATCTCAGCATCGATAGACAATTCAACAAACTCGGTAGAAGTTCTGTAGATAAATGAGTCTACCTGTGCACAACGCCATCTCCATGAACATATAGTTTCTATTGGGTTTGAGTAGCTCCTGCTATACAGCCAAAGTGAACACTTTTGGATGTGAACGCTGACTGCACCCCAGCCCTCCTCACCTCACCTCACCTACATCACTA
Source organism: Silurus aristotelis (assembly GCF_946808225.1). Lineage (NCBI taxonomy): Eukaryota > Metazoa > Chordata > Actinopteri > Siluriformes > Siluridae > Silurus > Silurus aristotelis. The sequence continues at coordinate 16,023,514 of NC_139596.1, read as the reverse complement.
CCTCACTTTGCTAACACCCATGTAGCTGAATGAATCTCCCCAAACATCTTCCCAGAAAAATAGTTTATTTTAACAGGAAAATGGAGACCAAAGCTCCATCTACACAAATGCGAATACATTTAAAAATTTCCTGCGTATATTTACTTTCCAGTTCTATGAAATGTCGCAGCAACGACAAAAAAATCAGTCATCGGTTTCGAACGTTTTTTTTTTACAGTCCAAAACGGCGTTTTCAAATTGAGCTGCTTTAGAGAGCGTTTAAAAAAGCCACGTTTTTGTTGACTGAAAAAGCATGTAATCTAACAGTCAGGTGTCCACAAACATTTGCTTATATAGTCACACACAAACACACACCCCTAACGAGTATTTACGACGTCCTATCAATTGCTGTAGCGCTGCTAATTTCACATCGTCAACTACGCAGCTCACTGAGCTCTGATTAAACTGAGAATCACGCGAGCGGGACGTGTCAGATTTATGTCTGCGCCCTAATATATAATATTGGATTTGCGTTTATTACGTTTGGTCGAATCGCTCGTATGTGATTGAAGATAAACTGCATGTAAAAATCTGCCCTATTTTCCCCTCTTTTCTGCAAAACCATAAGCATCCACACTCACTGTCCTGGGCTTCAACCAGAAGCTCGTTATGGAACTATAATACACAGGAGACATAATTAACAGCGTACGTGCGTGTACATCCTTACCTGCTGTAGCTTTCCAATTCACGGTTCACTATAACGTGCTCAGACACCGAAATCATTACGGACTAATACGCTTGAAATGCGCACAAAGCAAAAACAGCAGAGCTGTATTTGGGAATATTTAAGATTCGGCCATATTTCAGTGATTTCTGTAAATTCTGTGTAAAATCTCACACCCTTCTGTATGTTGCACTAACATCCTGCTTTTATATGCAAAAGTGCCACTTGAATTCGAAAAAGGAGGTTTCGAAAAACCATGTGTATTCTTGCCCCGTTTTTACGGCTGAGACCCGACAATCGTTAAAAAAAAAAAAAAAAAAACGTTAGAAAATGCAGGTGCAGCTTGTTACATTTATTTGCGCTTGTCAATCAAAACTGGAGCAGGGAATTGCACGAACGTGACAGAGTAATACACGTGCACACCTCTGGCTCAAAATCTGATCTGCAAATCTGCATAATAGATGGATGGATGGATGGATGGATGGATGGATGGATGAATGACTAATTAAAAGACATACGGCTGGACAAACAATCAGACAGATTAAAAGATAGCATGACAGACGGACAGACAGATTAAAATATAGCAAGACAGACAGACAGACAGACAGACAGACAGACAGACAGACAGACAGACAGACAGACAGACAGACAGACAGACAGACAGATAGACCAGAAAAGTCATACACAAAATCTAATTATTTGTTCAATTGGATTTCAAATGAAAGTGTCTGAGAATAAAAAAGCGCACATATGTTTATATTAATACAGTATGTGGGATAAGCATGGGGTACATCATTAAATATTATCAAAATACCCTTCTGAGAAACACATTTATATATATATATATTTAATAAATTTTTTTTATTTTCAATATATTAATGAAAATATAAAAGCCTTAGCAGAAGTGTGTATATCCTCACTGCGTGGTGGTACATGTCTGAACCCCTAGAGTAAGAGGATTTAGTGCCGGGTTCTACTGGTCTACTTTTTCTCTCAGCGTGGAGCGTCACTACAAATTGAATACAATCTTCATCTCTGATAAAAAAAGTTCCCATGCAAACGGGAAAAGTCTCTTCCAGATAAACACATCCTCCCCATTTACAGGGCTCAAGAGTTTACTGGAAGAGTTAATGATGAATAAAATGATCTGATATAATTATATGCTTGGACCTTCAGAGTCACCAGATATCGCATTGAAACATGAAGAAGGAAAAAAACTTGTGTATATATAGAATTTAGAACGTAACCCCCGCGTGTTCCGGGGACCACTGTATATATAAAGAACAATAAAAAGACAGTGACGGATAGAGTGACTGATCAATAACAGATAACAGACCCTGTTGTCTGTTTTGTCTCTGGTTTGTGTTTTGGAACAATATGCAGTTATCTGAAAGCCCACCTTTTTGAAGTTGCTCTGCTTGCTAGTGCCTCGTTCCGTGTTCTCGTTATGTAGGATGTCCAGATGAGTCTCTCGCTCCTTCAGCTTCAACGATTCGATCTCAGTCTTCAGCTCGTTCAGCTGCTCCTGCAGGTGTTTGCTCTTCTCCATGTACTCCACCCTAAACACACCCAAAAAGTATATATATATATATATATAAAAATCACACAATCCAATTAAAAAAACAGACGATAAAAATAAAACACTGCACATAGAAACATAAAAAATATTGAATAAGATACATCACATACACGTACAGAGTACAGGCATACAGACAGAGGGACAGGCAGGCAGACGGACGGACAGATTGACAGGCAAAAAGGCAAAACAGACAGACAGATAGAACGACAGATAGAGCAACAGAGAGAAAGGCAAAAAGACAAGACAAACAGGCAGATAGAGCAACAGTCAGAAAGAGACATATAGAGTGAGAGACAGATAAAGTGATAGACTTTAGATAGATAAACAGATAGAGCGACAGATAGAGCAAGAGAGAGACAGATGGATAGGCATATAAATACATAGACAGACAGGCAGAAAGACAGACAGACGAATGGATAGACAGACAGACAAAGACAGATAGACAGACCGAGAAATAGACAGACAGACAGACAGACAGACAGACAGACAGACAGACAGACAGACAGACAGACAGACAGACAGACAGACAGACAGACAGACAGACAGACAGACAGACAGACAGACCGATAAATAGACAGATAGATAGATACACAGACAGATGGAAACACAAATAAACTAAAACCTTTTGAATGTAAAAAAAAACACTTTAATGCAAAGCAAAGTGAAATGGTTTAATATCTCAAAAGATGCTCAGCTTTTTTCCAGGATCGGAAGCCAAGGTACAGCTTGAGTTTTATCCGCAAACACCCAGGCTCTACTCACTTTTCCTTCTCGATCTCCATAGAGAGGCGTTTCATATCGGTGTCTTTGAAGTCGAAGCTCAGGTTCTCTGTGCTGAAGCTGAGGTCACGAGGGAGAGCGTTGGGCGAGAGAGCCGTAGCCTGGAACAAAGAAGCAGTTACAGATAAAAGAACACGAATAAACAGACTTGAGCAAAAGTTGTGAAGGAAAAATGTTTATACATTAAACAGCAATTAAAAACGGTACGAACTCATGGATGGACAGAATCGAGACAAACAGAGAAACAAAAGTAAAGTAACAATGCAAACTGCAGTTTTACTTAAACACTCAAACACAACACTACCAATTTCTAATCAAAATTCTAAATGCATTGATACTTGACTTTGTTGAAGAAAAAATAAACGTGCTGCACCTTAATTATGCTTTCATTTTGATAATTAGATGCTTGTGTGACTTTGAGACTCTTCAGGAGGAAACCAGAAGCACTGCAGGTGGAGTTTTCCTTCTCTGCATTAGATTTATATTCAGAACCGCTAGTCAGATAACGTCCGCAACGAGTGAACGTGCTGATCACGACTCTGGGACGATTCTAAAGAGGAGTAAATATGTGACCGCTGGGGTTGCGGATTATCGGGGACGTGTATTGGGTTTGTGTGTAGCAGCCATTTCTTATCTGGTTGACTCGGGACCGATAAAGCTGTGAAAGCACTACGGTTTCCAACACAGATTTTTGCTGTTGGAATTCGGTAACATTCTTGCCTGATATCGGTTCAGTGTGCAATGTATTGTAGTACAGATTTACTGTCCTCTGAAAATAACTTAACATACATTATTGTCTAAATAACTGGTAACAAAAGTAAGTACACCCTAAGTGATAACAGCTGTACGTGGTGCACTCGTGCAAAACCACGTCCTATTTATCATGTTCACGTTTTTTGTCTACTGACAGGACCATACATATTTGTGTATCTTGTATTAGAGCAGTTTAGGTACAATTCTCTCATACTGACCACTGGATGTTGCATAGCACCTCACGTTAAAGAACTCTGAGCATTCGAGGAATAGAATTGTTGCTCTCCACGAAGATGCCGAGGCCATAAGAAGATCGGTAACACCCTACTATCTCCTAATATTTGTATATAAATTTACCGATGTAAATTTACTGATGTGTGTGTGTGTGTGTGTGTATGTGTGTGTGTGCGCATACGTATATACACATACAGACACTGGATTGAAAGACAATAAGTAATAAAACCCAGCAAGCCATGCTGTTCAAGAGAAATCACCCCATCATTCATAATTTCAC
>NC_139596.1:16009185-16014185 GCF_946808225.1 Silurus aristotelis | reverse complement strand
ACTGCTACTACTACTGCTAGTACTACTACTACTACTTCTGCTACTAATACTACTACTACTACTGCTAGTACTACTCCTACTACTAATACTACTACTACTACTACTACTTCTGCTAATATTACTACTACTACTACTTCTGCTAATATTACTACTACTACTACTACTACTACTACTACTATTAATACTACTACTACTGCTAGTACTACTTCTACTACTAATACTACTACTACTACTTTTACTACTACTACTACTTATAATAATAATAAACTGATAATACTACTACTATTAATACTACTACTACTAATAATAATAATAAACTGATAATACTACTACTACTAATGATAATAATAATAATAATACTAATACTATTGCTACTGCTACTTCTAATAATAATGCCTATACATACTACCACTATGGCTACTTCTACTGCTGTGGCTACTATTTAAAAAATACTTCTAGAGATGCAACTATTACTGCTTAAAAAGAAATACTACTATGGCTACTCCGATCACTACTACTGCTTAAAAAGAAAATAATGTACTACTACTGCTGCAACTATAAATACTAACAATAGGGCTGAATCTGGTTATTCTGAAATTTAAGTATCACAAACCTCCTCTCGGATTCTTCAGCCATTTTGAGCGCGAGCATCTTCGTTTCCAGCATCTTCTGCTCGAGCAGCCTCTTCTCCTCCTCGCTGCGGATCGCCGTCATCTTAATCAAGATTTAGATTTAAAAAAAGAAAAACACTGTAATGCTTCGGTAAAGCAGTGTGTAATAGCAGGCTAACGTCACCCGGGTACTTTATTTCACCAAGCCGGAGCTCAGAAAGCTCATGAATTCTCAATGTGCTGCAGGAAACAAACAGAAGACAGTGTGTACATGTGCATATTGTGTTGCATCAAACTTGTAGCTTTTTCAGAGAGGAACACCTGCCGTTTATATCGCTTCAGATCTTCCACTGCACAGGTTTCCATCATCCCCTGTTCTGCAGCACTGTTCTGTTTATGGTGTTTTCTTTCATAGGAAGAAGAGAGCGTGACCTGCCCTCTCGCTTTTAATCACACCGGGACGGAGTCTGGATTTGCATTACACTGAGATGTTTTTAATCTGTTAAACAGCATGAATCCCCTTTCTCAGAGTTTAATCTGGGTTAGCGACTGATTAGCAATTAGCTTTAATAATGCTAAGGTCCGGTGCAACACTGGTCACAAACAAACACTTCTGGACAGAACTGGCTGATAAAGCTTCAAATAAATAAATAAGATGGATAGATAGATAATTATATAAATAAACAAATAAATGAGACAGATAAATAGATCATTACAAAAACAAACAAATAAATCAATATCATGACCTAATAACAATATTTTATTTATATATATATATATATATATATATATATATATATATATATATATATATATATAAAAAATAAAGGCTGCAACTAACGATTTTTTTCTCCTGATTAATCGGATTTACATTTTTAATGTTTTGCTTATTATAATTTTATAAAACCCTAATTCAGGGTATTTATGTATTTATGTTGATTTTGACATTTTAAAGCTTATAAAATTCCCTGAGGGAATTTCAGCAATGAGAAGCTCCCTGGAGAACATCAATATTATACATACTTTAATCCGCTGGATCTCCTGCTCTGCCTCGGCTGCCTTCTGAGCCAGCAGCTTTGCCTCTTCCTCGGCGATCTGAGCCTTCTCCGCTAACAGATCCGCCGTCTCCTCAGAGCGCATCTGTTAATACACACACATACACATCTTAGAGAGCTGGTTGAGAGATGTGTGAGAGCTGGTTGAGAGATGTGCGAGACCTGGTTGAGAGATGTGCGAGAGCTGGTGGAGAGATGTGCGAGGGCTTGCTGAAAGATTGTGCGAGAGCTGGTTGAGAGATGTGCGAGAGCTGGTTGAGAGATGTGCGAGACCTGGTTGAGAGATGTGCGAGAGCTGGTGGAGAGATGTGCGAGAGCTGGTGGAGAGATGTGCGAGGGCTTGCTGAAAGATTGTGCGAGAGCTGGTTGAGAGATGTGCGAGACCTGGTTGAGAGATGTGCGAGAGCTGGTGGAGAGATGTGCGAGAGCTGGTGGAGAGATGTGCGAGACCTGGTTGAGAGATGTGCGAGAGCTGGTGGAGAGATGTACGAGAGCTGGTGGAGAGATGTGCGAGGGCTTGCTGAAAGATTGTGCGAGAGCTGGTTAAGAGATGTGCGAGACCTGGTTGAGAGATGTGCGAGAGCTGGTGGAGAGATGTGCGAGGGCTTGCTGAAAGATTGTGCGAGAGCTGGTTGAGAGATGTGCGAGAGCTGGTTGAGAGATGTGCGAGGGCTTGCTGAAAGATTGTGCGAGAGCTGGTTGAGAGATGTGCGAGAGCTGGTTGAGAGATGTGCAAGAGTTGTGTGAGGACTGTGTGAGAGTCTGACCAGAGCTTCATTGGCCATGAACGCTTCATCCTGTAGATGCAGGAATCGTCTCTCCAACTCATCACGCGCTCTCTCAGCTTCCTCACGCAAGTGTTTCTCTCTCTCCAGCCTTTGTCTCTCCATCTATACAGAGCCAAGGACAGAAATCAAGATTAAGTTACATAATATCCAAGCAGGAGAGAGAGCGAGAGAGCGAGAGAGAGAGAGAGAGAGAGAGAGAGAGAGGGAGAGAGGGAGAAAGAGAGTGAGAGAGCACTTTTCTCCTCCTCATCTTTTCCCTCTCACTCTCCTCATTCCCTATCTGTGTCTTCTTCTATCTTTCACTCCTCCTCTTTCTTCAATTTGTTTGTTCTCCTACACTCTTTTCTCCTTCTCTTCATAACCCCTTCAGCTTTCTTTCTTTCTATCCCATACTCCTTTCTTCTTAACTTCATCCTTCATTTCTCGTCTTCTACTCTTCCTTCTCTTTCCTTCATCCCTTTCTTTTCCTCTCCTCTTACATCTTTAACCCTCCTTATCTATGTCCTCCTGCTTCTCTATTCACCATTTGTCTTTCCTCAGTTATTTTCTCACATTTCTCATTAATCTTTCCTTCTTTTTCCCACTCCCTCTATCTCCTTCATTCTTCTATCTCCGAGTTCTCCTATTCTTTCTTTCCTTCTTCCCTCCTCTTTCCCACAATTCTCTTCGATGCATTACCCCTTTTTCCTTCCTGCTGTCGATCATTTCTTTCCCTGTATTTTTTCTTTTTTAAATTCCACCCACGAATCTCTATCAACTCTCCCTCCATCTTTATTTCTCTCTTCCCACCTGTTTGCGAGCTTTCTCCTCTCTGGCCTGAGACTTCATCTGCTGCACCTCCAGTGAGTCCACCCTGCGTCTCCTCATGAACAGGTCATGATTCCCGATGCACAGCTGCAGGATCTGTCAGTGCGCACACACACACACACACACACACACACACACACACACACACACACACACACACACACACACACACACACACACTTTTTAAATCTAGAATTTGAACACCTTTATGACTTGTGTCAGATACCTCTGTCTTTAATATCTTGAAATATATTTTAGATTCAATATTCTGAAAATATCTCACAGATTATCTGGATTATTTTGTTCAGGACTGATGGACTGCTCACATTTATTTATTTCAGTTAAATAACCAGTTAATTTCAAATTCATCCTTCAGGTAATGATTCAATTTCAAATCCGTTATTCCTTCCTTCCATCCTTCCATCCATCCATCCATCCATCCATCCATCCTTCCATCCATCCATCCATCCATCCATCCATCCTTCCATCGATGGATGGATGGATAGATGGAAGGATGGAAGGAACGAAGGAATAACGGATTCAGACGGACTGACAGACAGACAGACAGACAGACAGACAGACAGACAGACAGACAGACAGACAGACAGATCAAAAGATTTATAACAGACAGACAGATAGATATACAGACTGATAGATAGAAACAACAGATCATTTTTTTTTTTTGTTTTGCATAAATCAGCCCTATTTTTTTGTAATAAAACAAAATTATAAAAAGAAAGAAGGATACAGGGGGAAAATGGCACAACAAAGCACAGTGTGGAAGTGAAAGGTGCAGTTTGTACATTTTAAATAAGTTTCTATGCATCTTTTATAAAAAATAAAAAATAAAATAAAAAAAAGCCCACTGCTACTCACCAGCTTGTTGACCCGGAGTCTGGAGGAGTTGAATTTGAACACGTCCGCTTTCTTATCCAGAGGCTTAATTGCAAACTGGGGATAAAAATCAGAGGCAGACAACATAAGCAGGCTCTCGGTGTCGCTTCAGACCGAGACAGACGTGACCCTTAATTTTATTAATGAACACAGTATCATCTCAAAGCAGCAAGAAAAGAAGCTGACACATGAAATAAACTGAGCTGCTAATATTTTATTTTGATCAATTAGCAAATAAATGTAGAGAAGACAAATGTAATGAAATCATTATTTAAATGTCCTGCTCCAACTCTTCAAGGAACACATGCACACAGTTTCTGAAGGAACCCGGCAGGTTGGTGGTTTCGAACATCCTGGAGAACTAAGCACAGATCTCTTTAGGATGTAGACTGCCTCAAATCCCTCTGTCTCTTCATGTAATCCCAGTCAGACTGTATAATGCTGAGATCGAAACTCTGTGGGGGCCAAAACTATCACTTTCAAGAAATTCTTTATTATGCTGATAATATTTCGTAATAATAATTGGCTCTATGTTTATGAACCTTTGATCATTTTGCGCTTTTTTCCTGTAAAATTTTAACCCGGGGTCATTTTATGAAGTTAATATCGATGCTTAGGTGGGGGAGGAATTAAATGAGGGAACTCATGTAAACGTGGACAAATATTAATACCTGACCAGGGATACCTTTATGATCACCGGTCAGGCATAACATTATGGCCACCTGCTTAATATTGTGGTGGTCCCCTTTTGCTTTTCCCCTTTTACGCGTCTTAAAAACCGGGGGACGTACCACTCACCGGTTATAATGTTACACCTAGTCCCACACACACACACACACACACAC
>NC_139596.1:15909185-16006685 GCF_946808225.1 Silurus aristotelis | reverse complement strand
TAGAAGCTCTTCCTGCGCCAGGAAGCCTGGTGTGTGGACGTGTTGGTCGTAATCTCCGTACTGAAGACGCAAGATGCAAAAAAACAGAGCAGAGCAGATCATCGGTTCATCATACGGATTCCTATTTTTTAGTTTCTTCCTCAAATTTGTTTCCTTCGCTCTTCTTCTCAGAGGCGATATATAAAAAATTGTAAAAAAAGTACAAATCTAATTAAAAGTGCCGTGTGGTAACCTTTCGGTTCGATTACACTTTCATGACGGATTGCAGCAGGAGCAAATTGAATGAACCGAAATGCTAAAATCACTGATGGACAAGTTGGTAGATTAGAAAGCAAATTGCCTTTCTCCATCTTCATTAGCGATGTCAAATCCACTCCCTCAGGCAGCACACACACACCACACTTTTCAAACAGCAGAATGGAGCTGAGCGAGAGGGTGTAGGTACAGTAGGTGAAGGTCAACTTGCTAAATAAAGTCACACCACATTTATTCCCAACTTTATATGAGAGAAGTGAACTCTGAAGTGAACCAAAGTCACAGAGAACATCAAATTCAGGACATTGTTTCCAAACTGTGCCTGAAGGTTTCTAGATATTTCTTACTGACTTTGTGATTCAGTTCATCCCAGAGCAGATCAATAGGATTTTAAGTGCAGTGACTATGCAAGTCACTGCACCGATTGGAAGTCGGTTCCCAATCGCCGCAGTCCAGACGCAACTGCATGGTGTTGAAGTACGGAACATTCAATGGAGGATGAAGTACACGAGTTAAAGTAGAGTAAAATGTGACTCCAGTAAAAGATCCCTTTAAACTTTCACTTGAGTAAAAGTACAAACGTTTTTGCCTTCAAATGTACTTAAGTATCCAAAGTACTATGATTTATTATACATTATTAACTATAATGTTCCTGTTATCATTTTTATCCCAAGACTTTTTACTTAATCAACCCAGTTTATGTGAAAAGACTCGAATGTGACTCTCAGCACAACAATCTATTAATAGAATGATAATAATGACTCAAACACTGATTGATTTCTATAACAATTATCATGAACTACTTTAAATAAAACGTGTCAATGAGGTCACATCTGTTGTGGCCTGTCCGAGTCTGGAGTTTCTTCATCATTTATTTCTTTCTGCATGTTCTGCTTGCTGTTAAACTGATGCTGAACTGTATGTTGGTGATCAGTAGATACACCAAGCGCCGATCAGAACACGTTCAAAACGGAGCGTGCGCTCGACCCTGATTGGTGGATCGCTGCGTGTTTGACCAGTTACGTTTTTATCCTCGTAAATAAAAAGGATTGATTTTACAAAATGTAGTATGAGATTTGACTAAAATGTAGTGAAGTAAATGTAAAAGTCTCCCCAAATGGAAATCTATATATATAAAGCTCAAATACCACTGACTGACTCACTCACTCATCACGAAATCTCAAAAACCACTGAACGGATTGCAATGAAATTTGGAACATACCTTCCTCTTGGGTCTTAGGTGCTCACTAAGAAAGGGTTTTGAAAAATTCGGCCTGGATCACGGCTAATTCGCCAAAAACGCGATTTCCTCACGCATTGTAAATTCTTCTAAATAACAGTACGGATCCTCATGAAACTTACTACATTGTTTCTTATTAGATGTTAGATGCACGATAAAAATGATTTTCAAAGTAGTTTGCCCTGTATCCGTACTACAAAGGGGTAGTACGTTATTTGTTGACGTTACGTTCTGATCTCTGATCATCCAGTCCTGCTCAGTGCTTACTGCTTATTGCCATATTGCTTAGCGTTCTGCCTTCCGTAGTGAAGCACGGGTACTTTCAGCTAGTACTTCAGTAAAGTACAGATACGTGAAAAAGCTACTTAAATACAGTAACGAATTACATTTACTTCGTTACTGTCCAACACTGGGAATGGCGGCCATATTGGTTCAGGATTCCTTTCACCCGAATAAGTTTTAAAACTTCTGAAATTGTTTCTCAAAAACAATAAAAGACAAGGTTTCCAAACTGTTCCATTTTTTATTTGATAATAATTATAGCTAGGAATCGTCTTACATAATTATTTCTTGAGGTAACTGTTAAAAACTATACTTTATAACTATAGAAACTTTCACTGCTACAGTACATGTGAACTAAATGAGAAGATTTTTTTTGACCTATTAAAACAGTAATATCGAACAATATCCGATTGAGATGATGGCGTTCTTGCGCAGTGCACGTCTGGAATGAAAGCGCTACGCTGAACTGCTTTTTAAATTAAAGCCTGTCATTATAAAAAAAAAATAGTCATTTCATTTGATTCATTCGAACCCGAGAGCTGAAGATAACGCTAGGCAGCTCCGAGCGTGTAGAATAGAGACGTCTTCTCTTTATCTCTGTCCTCTTTTCTTATTCCTCAGCCTCTATCTGCTACCCCCCCCCACCCCCACAGCAACCAACACGACCCCCCCACTCCACCCACCATCTCCATCCATTCTCCCAACCATTAGCCCGCTATCTCACAGATGGACCCTCATGTCTGTGCTGTTTACATCTCTCTAAATGGGTAAATGAACAAAAACAGCCCTTCTGCCCGTCAACCCTGAACACCTCAGCAGCTACATTCCTTCCTGCTAATAAACTCTCTCTCTCTCTCTCTCTCTCTCTCTCTCTCTCTCTCACACACACACACACACACACACACACACACACCAACCAACATCTTCCACTTTCTTTTCCCTTTTTTTTTTTCTTTCTTTAACCCCCCTGAACAACTTTTTTAGGAATGGAGACGAGAAGAGGAGTGGAGAGGAGAGGAGAGGAGATGAAAGGAGAGTAGGAGAGGAAAAGAGGAGTGGAGATAAGGAGAAGAGTGGAGAGGATAAGAGATGAGAGGAGAGGAGAGAAGAGAAGAGGAGACATGGAGAGGATTGGAGATAAGGAGAGAAGAGGAGAGGAGGAGAGGAGAAGAGGAGTGAAGAGGAGAGGAGTGGAGTGGAGAGGAGAGGAAAGGAGATGAGAGGAATGGAGATAAGAAGAGGATTGGAGAGGAGGAGAGGAAAAGAGAAGAGGAGTGGAGGGGGAGGAGAGGAAAGGAGAAGAGAGGAATGGAGATAAGAAGAGGAGAGGAGAGGAGAGGAGAGGAGAGGAGAGGAGAGGAGAGGAAAAGAGGAGTGGAGAGGAGAGGAGAGGAAAGGAGAAGAGTGGAGTGGAGAGGAGAGGAGAGTGGAGAGGAGACGAGGAGAGGAGTGGAGACGAGGAGAGGAGTGGAGAAGTGAGGAATGAAGAGGAGTGGAGTAAAGATGAGGAGAGGAGAGAAATGGAGAGGAGATTAGAAGAGGAGTGGAGAGGAGAGGAGGAGAGGAGACAGTTGTTTTCTCGTTCTCATGACATAATATTCTTGTGATCTCGTCCTAGTGATCTCTATATAACGATAGTTGTTTTCTCGTGTATTCGCTGTGTATCTATACAGATTTGTAGCAAATCCATGAGTTCCACCTAACTTGCGCTTCTACTTTTGGCGTATGGATGGGAATATAAATATAACAATGTAAAATCAACAGCGTCATCGATGGTACCATCATTTTCAGGCAGTACTGAATCATGAAAATGTGTTAAATGAAATACATATGAACAGATTATTTATTACATATAATTATTTAATTAATGAATTGTAAATAATAAACATAACATAGCGCTCTCCGTGCAGCGTGCCGTCTCAAATGTGTAAAAACAAACAGCACGTGGAATCAGTGCTTCGCCTCTAAAGGCCGCTCTCGAAATGACAGCCTGTTAAAAACGAGACAAATGTACTATAATGTGAGAGACAGAGAAAGCAGAGGGTATCAAAGGAAGCACAGACAGCAAGATGAAGAGAGACAGTGAAAAAGACAGTGGGAGAAGACAGAGACAGAAAGATGGAGAGACAGCATGAGAAATAAATACAGCAGAGAAAGCAGAGAGACTGAAAGATAGACAGGAAGAGAGAAAGAGAAGACTGACCTTTGCTTGGACGGCATATGATGCGAGCAGCACTGAAGCTTCAGGAGGGCAGTACACCTCCTCTTCCAGAATCTTCTTCTTCACCTTTAGCAATTAAAAAAAAAAAGAAATTTAATTCAGTTCAGACCCTACCTGATACAGTTCTGTTCAGACCCCATACAATACAATTCAGTTCAGACCCTATTCAATATAATTCAGTTCAGACCCTATTCAATATAATTCAGTTCAGACCCTATTCAATATAATTCAGTTCAGACCCTATCCAATATAATTCAGTTCAGACCCTATCCAATATAATTCAGTTCAGACCCTATTCAATATAATTCAGTTCAGACCCCATCCAATATAATTCAGTTCAGACCCTATTCAATATAATTCAGTTCAGACCCTATCTAATACAGTTCTGTTTAGACCCTATTCAATATAATTCAGTTCAGACCCCATCCAATATAATTCAGTTCAGACCCTATTCAATATAATTCAGTTCAGACCTATCCAATATAATTCAGTTCAGACCCTATTCAATATAATTCAGTTCAGACCCCATCCAATATAATTCAGTTCAGACCCTATCTAATACAGTTCTGTTCAGACCCTATTCAATATAATTCAGTTCAGACCCCATCCAATATAATTCAGTTCAGACCCTATCCAATATAATTCAGTTCTGACCCTATCCAATATAATTCAGTTCAGACTCTATTCAATATAATTCAGTTCAGACCCTATCCAATATAATTCAGTTCAGACCCTATTCAATATAATTCAGTTCAGACCCTATTCAATATAATTCAGTTCTGACCCTATCCAATATAATTCAGTTCTGACCCTATCCAATATAATTCAGTTCTGACCCTATCCAATATAACTCAGTTCAGACTCTATTCAATATAATTCAGTTCAGACCCTATCCAATATAATTCAGTTCAGACCCTATTTAATATAATTCAGTTCAGACCCTATTCAATATAATTCAGTTCTGACCCTATCCAATATAATTCAGTTCAGACCCTATTCAATATAATTCAGTTCAGACCCTATCCAATATAATTCAGTTCAGACTCTATTCAATATAATTCAGTTCAGACCCTATCCAATATAATTCAGTTCAGACCCTATTCAATATAATTCAGTTCTGACCCTATGTATTACATTTCTGTTCAGACCCTATCTGATATAATTCAATAATTAGTGCTCTCATATGGTAAAGCTTGAAACCGATCTGACATGATTCAGTTTAGTTACCTGTTCCGGTAACCACACACACACAAAAAACCCACAAATGATTTCAATCAGACACATGGAGATCTGATTTACTTCCGATCTGATATGAATTATTTCAGACTTGATCCAATATGATTCAGCTCAGAAATATTTGCTTTTAACTCGCAAAACAAATATGATTGGATTCAGACTTCTGGAAACGTCTGGAAACTATTTCCTTGACACCCCTTTTAATTCATAAATTAATAAACAATCGACGAAAAGCCAGGAATCTTCGGAAACAACTCCAAACAGACAACAAATCAAACGAATGGAATCGCAGTAGAGTCCAAAAGTTTTATGTGCCAAAGTTTTGTGAAATACGGCATATGGCTTTGCCAAAACGAGCAAAGTGTAGCTCCAGACAGAGTCGCACGAGAGGCAGCTGCTGGTCCTGGCTGGAACCGTTTCACGTCAACGAAAAACGTTTTCCGTTATTAGAGGCGGAATCTGTGTGCCAGCAAATGAGAAATTATTTAAGCGGATGATCATTTTCACCAGCTGGAGATCAAACTTCTGTAGCGAGTTTCTGTAACAACAACTGCGAGAAAATAAAACATGTAAAAAAGAGGAAAGAAGCGTGCTGGGGATTTCCCACGTCCTTTTTAACTCAATTATCTTCCGAACAAATATAAGCCGCACCCACTGAATTTGACAAAGACTTTTATTTTTAACATAAATAAGCCGCACCAGTCTATAAGCACTGAAACTAATGAACTTTACACAGGCTTTAATGAAAGACAGTGTCTGTTACACGGCTTGTATCTAAACAGTAGCCTACCAAAACATTGTTCACTGTCTTCCTCCTTCCTTTCACAACTATTTCTCTCGAGAGTTTATCTTTTGGCATCGTTGCGCGTTTAAAAATCACCATCGGTGAAGCTTTTCTCCCGATGCCGTGCAGCTCAGAACACAGGTGAAGTGTGTTTTCATGCTCGGTTGTTTTCAGCGTGACGAATGATTCACATTTCCTGTAGACAGTCCGAGTGAGCGGCAGGTCAAACGTCAGAGGAACCTCATCCATATTTATGATGTGGTGCGACCCGATTCAGTGGGAGCGCATCTGATTTAATATAAAGAGTTTCATTGGTTCACCTGAACCCGTTCCGCAATTTCATTGGTCTAATGTTATGGGGCTCAGTTTTTTTAGCTTGAAGTTTGTGAAACCGAGAAAAACCCAGGAAAAATACATAAATTAGCCGCTTTGTTGTTTAAGCCGCGGGGTTCAAAGCGTGGGAAAAAAGTAGCGGCTTATAGTCCGGAAAATACGGTAATAGAAATTTACTTCAGGTCTAACTATGAACCAATCAGAGGTATCCAGTGAATCAGATTTGGCTTTATAAATTCGCTAAAAGTAGCAGAGAAGCAATTAATAAACACAAGCGCAGGTGCAATAAACTGCGATAAAAATTGTTTAACTTACGACTTGTGTAAAAATAATAGCATAGTGAAAGCTTATGCACCCAGGTCCATCAGGTCCACGTTGCCAAGGAGACAGTCTTCAATCTTTGCTTTACTTTTTGACATGCACAAGATTTCCATAATATACTGTATACACTCTCTTAAATATATGTATACATGCCAAAATTATGGACACCCCCATAAATTCATATTTTAAGTATATTCCCATTTATATTTAACTTTTTTTTAAGCACACCTGGGTGACTGGGAACAGAAATTCATTCTAACATGACACATACCGTAATTTCCGGACTATTAAGCGCACCCAAATATAAGCCGCACCCACTGAATTTTACAAAGATTTTTATTTTGAACATAAATACGCTGCACCTGTCTATAAGCCGCAGGTGTCTACACTGAAACTAATGAACTTTACACAGGCTTTAACGAAAGACAGTGTCTGTTACACGGCTTGTATCTAAACAGTAGCCTACCAATAATGTCATTGTTCACTGTCTTCCTCCTTCCTTTCACAACTATTTCTCTCGGGAGTTTATCTTTTGGCATCGTCGTGAGTTTAAAAATCACCATCGGTGAAGTTTTTCTCCCGATGCCGTGCAGCTCAGAACACAGGTGAAGTGTTTTTTCATGCCCGGTTGTTTTCAGCGTGACGAATGATTCACATTTCCTGTAGACAGTCCGAGTGAGCGGCAGGTCAAACGTCAGAGGAACATCATCCAATTTATGATGTGGTGCGGCCCGATTCAGTGGGAGCGCATCTGATTTAATATAAAGAGTTTCATTGGTTCACCTGAACCCGTCCAGCAATTTCATTGGTCAAATGTTATGGGGCTCAGTTTTTTGGCATAAACTTGTGACCCGGGAAAAACCCAGGAAAAATCCATAAATTACGTGCATAAATTGTGCCAAAAGACATTGTCCTGTGAACATTGGGAGCTGTGCAACGGGTGCTATTCTGACCACGTGCGTTACCACGTCTGCTATTTCAACTGTGGCACATGTGTTCTCGCCCTGTCACATGTGTTCTTGCAAAAAAATCCTGAGATTTGAAATGTTTAAAGGTTCCCTGGTGGTCTAGTGGTTGGGATGCGGCGCTCTCACCGCTGCGGCCCGGGTTCGATTCCCGGTCAGGGAACCAGCCCCAGCCATTAGGGTTGCACAAGCCAGTGCACTCTAAGTGCCGGTCCCATGGCCGGAAAAATGGGGAGGGTTGCGTTAAGAAGGGCATCCATATAAAAACATGTGCCAAATCGAACATGCAGATCATGAATACAGATGATCCGCTGTGGCAACCCCTAATGGTAGAAGCCGAAAGAAAGATTAAAAGGGCAAGGTCAAGTTAGCCTTCCTCAAATTAGAGGTTGACTGATTAATCAGTTTTGCTGATTAATCAGCCTTGATAGTCGATTGCTAAAAATATCGGCTATCAGCAAAAATCCATAACGATAGTTTTTCCTGCTTTCGGTCTGTTCTCATTACAAGAGCGGCCTCTAGAGGCGAATGACTGATGCCACATGCTGTTTGTTTTTACATGTGAGTTTGTGCGCTGCCCTGATTGCACTATTTATTATTCAATATATTCAGATTTACTAATCAATATATTCAGATTTATTAATCAGTATATTCAGATTTATTAATCAATATATTCAGATTTATTAATATATATAATATATAATAGATATAATATTTGAAGCCGAATGCAGATTCTTTTTTACACTGCGAACAGTGTTTCAATGGGAACAACCGTGACAATGAAAAGAAAGTTTTAATATTATGTCGCTCAAACCATACATCACTTACTTATTGAGTTATTATTACCCTGCGCTCGTAAACTAACTATATATAAATAAATAAAAATGTAAAAAAAGACAATTCTCAGATGAAAACAGTTTAATTCTACATGGACAGATTTACTGAGAAAGCAAATTTAATGTCTGCAAATTTTACTTAAAGTCAACAACAGTTTCTAGTTAAAAGCGTGGAAAGGCGTTTATAGATGGAAGATATATGTAAAAGATTAATTCATTAAAACCTATTCCGCGACACCACTCTTCCACGTCTTGCCAGGAACAAAAAGGTATAAACATTAAAAAACATCGAAATCTTATTAGTGCCACCTAGTGTTGAGACTCGCCAACTACCTTACATCTGCAGAAAATTGTGGTTAAGGTCAAATGTGATTCGCGGCTCTAGGCAAATTATATTTGGTGTATGAGGGGCCAAAATGGCTTTTTTGATCGCAAAGGTTGCAGACCCCTGGTCTAGGAGATATCTTTTGTAGTTAGTGTTTCCGACAAATATAAAAAAAAATCCCTGTGTTTTTTTGTTGTGTGCGATTTACAGAAAGAGTCCAGCTACAGCGTCCTGCTGCATTCAAAGTCTTAGACGACTGAAAGATAAAAAAGAAAAAAAAAAGAAAGAAGGAAACGAAGCACATCTTTCCCTTTCATCTCCAAAAGTCTCATGGAGCCAGCTCTGCACTTTGCTGAGGTTAACAGAAGCACAGAGGCCATGCATCTTCACAAGAAGAGACAGAGGCTTAGACAGGTGAAAGAAAAAAAGAGGATGAACATGAGCTGGGGGATCGTAAAAAGTTAGCTTTTAAGCCGGGGAGATTTCAGCAGCGAGAGCAAACAAAGGAGAAATCCGTCACTCCAGACGAGATTAAAAATAAAAAGAGCCTGAGGAGTTGATGCTTGCCACACTGCTGTCATGCAAACCAGAATCTTTATGCTTGAAAGGCATCGCTACAAATCCGGCACGCTATTTTATTAACGTTGGTCTTTTAATTTCTGTCGCACTCAGAAATTTGGTTAGCGATACGGATGTTGCGTTACACGTGTTTGTACTGAACCGCTTCGGTGCAGGGTTTTTGGTTCGGTGCACATGTATGGGATGCAATCCTTGTTTTGCGTGCAGAACAAAGTTATAATTTAAGATAATATAAGTGGCAGACCGCAAGTTTGTTTAGCATCCGCCTCGCAATTTGAGTGCAGTGCCACTATTTTGTTTTTTGCATTATTATTACATTTGAAAATATACACAACAATGCCAGGGGTATGCAACTGAAAGTAGAGTTAGCGCAGTGTCACTGTGGCTACTCGCTCTGTGCTGGAAATACGATTTGTAGTACGTCGCAAAACTCAGATTTTGTTTCGCGACGGCGCAAAGTCGCTGCCACTTTCGGTTATCGCCAACGCCAGTGCCATTGAATCTTTTAGACTTTTCGACCGCACTGTATATATAAATAAAAATATACAAATAAATTTTAAATGACTTTAAAAATGGTAACCGCACGGTACGGGGTTTTCTTTTTGTTTTAGTTTGAAATGATCCCAAACTTTGGAAACTTTCAGCTGTTTTCTTGGGTTCCTCCATTTCTCATTCTGCAGTGTCTCCTGTGTTACCTGTCCAGCGCGCTCTAGAGCTTAGCGTCAGTAATAATGGTCCGTGGGGAAACACATTGGTCTGTGTTTAGGTAAATGGACTAAACAAATTTTGTAATCGAATTACTGGAGTTACTTAAAGAATCGTTTGTGGAATGTTTGGGTTTTGCAATATACTCAATGTCAAATCTTTAAGAATTACGGTATTATCGCAGTCTGTGTCCAACATCGATTGGCTGAAAGGACCAAAACCTTCTGCTGTTGTATTTCATCCGCCTCAAACCTGATCCATCACGATTGTACAGAGTGGTGATTTGAGCCTGCAGCCTTCCTGTCAACCCCTCCTCCTCTGACCTCGCTCATCAACAATGCATTTCTCCCTTCGGGTTTTTATTTTTTTATTTTTTTGGCACCAACTTGTTGAAATGTTAGTGTCTTTACAGCGCAACCTTTGCTGTCTACTCAAAATCCAGTCGTACAGCGTACCCTGTAACCGGATCTGAACCCGTCAGCATGACTGCTCTGATTGGAAGTCATTTGTTCCAGAGAAGTTCTGTGAGGGAGTTGATTCGAGATGGAAGGAATATAATCTCTGTGTGACAAGTTTTATACTGGCCAATTTTTTTTTCGGTGTGGTGGTGGATTTAAGGAATAGGTAGGAGAAAAACATCTATGAAAGTTGATTATATCTGGTATCTGTCAAAGGATTAGGCTGTAAATCCACTACAACTCTCCTGAGGGTAAAGTGCTTAATGAATACAGACAAAGGAATAAATGAATGTAAACTTCTCTTCAATTGGAGACCACCCTGTGCAGCTGGGGATGGTTCCATATCAACGGCCTAAAGATCCTTGAAATTACTGAGCGACACAAGAACTTTTTCAGATGGTTTTGTACCGTAATTAATATCAACAGTCTACCACACTGGTTGCATTTAAATGTAATGAATGGATATTCGGTGCCACCCAGATGAGGATGGGTTCCCTTTTGAGCTCGGTTCCTCTCAAGGTTTCTTCCTCACTGAGTTTTTTCTCGCCACTCATTAGGGCTAAAACTACAATGATCAGGAACAAACTAAGACGTTCTTTTATTACTGCTGTATCTGTGTAAAGCTGCTTTGTCCATCATTGAAAGCTCTCTACAAATGAATTGAATTAATGGAATGAATGAATGATTGAGATAAAAATGTAATCACCCAGTAAAACTCATTGTCATTCGAACACTATCCAAATAGAGATCCATCACATCCAAACAGCACCAAGTTATAAATCCTCACTGTGAAGCGTGGCTCTACCTTCAGGCCTTCGTTTAACAACAACTGTCATAGGCATCGTTTCTTTACTCTCGTTTAGTCTGAACTTTATCTCCAAGGCTGTGACATTCTCGCTGCAGTGGTCTAATGATCTACTCACCTGCAGAAAGAAAAGGTGTTGCGTGATGTCCTGGACAAGCTCCTCTTCTACGTTTTCTGGGTAAAACTTCGCCAGGAAGTTCAGCACAATAGGGTCCTCTTTAGGAACATCCTGGTCTAAAACCTTGCCAAAGTTAGAAATAAAAATATAAATATATATAAAACTCGTCCAGGTTCAATCAGGAAACCATTTTTCAGAACCAAATTACAATGAGATCCTGGCAGGCAGGCCGAATGCTTCACTGCTTTACACCACATGATGTCAATAATGCTAACAATGATTTATTACCTTCTTATCCATCTTCAGCCATGCCACTGTGTCTTTGACCGTGTACTGGAGGCCAAAAAACCACGTTTCCCGGAGTGCTAATGTCCTGCATGCCAGCTCAAACAGGTCCTTACCTTTCCACTTCACCTACACAGCAAAACAAAAAAAAAGAACAAACCTGAGAACTTCCTCAGAGGACAGAAAGGATAACAATTTCCTGAAGAACATTTTGGTGAAGAACAAAACTGGAGAACATTGTAGTGAAGAACTCAATGGAGAACTTTTTATTGAAGGCTAGAATGAACATTTTATCAGTAAAAAGAATCATTCAATGTTTTTTTCTTTGCTTACCAAAAGAGAGAACATTTTACTGAAGATCATTTTAATGGAGAACAGAAAAGAGAACATTGTACTAAAGAACCGAATGATAAACATTTGATTGGAGAACAGAATAAGGAACAATTCATTGGAGAAGAAAATGGAGAATAGAATAAAAGACAATTGATTGGAGAACAGAATCCAGAACATCTGATTGAAGAACAGAATAAAAAAAAGGTTTTACTTGAGAAAAGAATAAAGAACATTTTAGTGAACATTCTATACGAGATTTAATTGGAAAATAGAAAAGGAACAATTAATTAAAGAACAAAATGGTGAACATTTGATTGGAGAACAGAATATGCAACAATTGTTTGGAGAACAGAACTAAGAGCAATTGACTGAAGAACATTACACTGAAGAAGAAGAAAATAAGGAATGGTTTTTAAATGAAAAACAAAATGGAGGACAGAATATAAAACATTTGGTTTGAGGACAGAACACAGAACCTTAGTTTGAAGAACAGAATAAAGAACAATTGACTGGAGAACAGAATGGAGAACATTAGACTGAAGAAGAAGAAGAAAATAAGGAATATTTTATTGAGAACAAAACAGAGACATTTTGAATGGAAAACAGAATGGAGGACAGAATGGAAAACATCTGGTTTGAGGACAGAACACAGAACCTTAGTTTGAAGAACAGAATAAAGAACATTTTACTGGAGAACAAAATAAGGAACATTTGATTAGAGAACAGAACAGAGAACATTCGAGTGGAGAACAGAATAAAGAACATTGTACCAGAGAATAGAATGGAGAAGATTTTAAAAGAGGACTGACCAGAGACCATTTTTTTGAAGGACACAATGAAGCCTGTTATATTGAAGAACACAATGGAGAGCGACAATCCAAATATTCAGTGAAGTAATAAAAACTGCATTCTCTCGCTTGTTTTGTATTTTTTTCACCATTATTATTTTTTTTTAGATCTCGTGTTTTATTTCATATTTCTTTACTCTTTACTCATGACTTTGGATCTACTTCCCTATTTATTTAAGATGTTTTTACTGTTGGTAAACATTTTTCTCAATTTTCTCTCCTCTTTTGCTCAATATTTATTTATTTGTTTTAAAGAATTTTATGAAAAGTTATCAGTAAACTGTTTTCCTGCTCACAGCAACCGCTTTCGGCGTCTCGTGCTTTAAATCAGGATCAGCACAGGAAGTGTGTGTTGACAGTTTTGAGTCGTTAACCAGCTTAATGAGGCGCTTTCAAATTAATTGAATCGCGTTTGGAGCTCGTCAATAAAGACAACGTGTCTTCGATTCAAGTAAACACCATTAAATAAACGTGGACTTTGTAAATAAGCCGTAAAAAACAAGACTTCAGGTTTTTTTTTTTTTTTTTAACGCAAACTAAAAGGGTGTACTAACTTTTGTACTCCGGTTGTGGTTGGACTGAGATACCAATAGTTACGAAAATTTTATTTGGTATATGACAGGAAAAAACGAGACTGTTATCTGAGGAGAACAAAACATCGGCATGGGACGGACACAAGCTAATTCTATTTATGGTAATTCGCCAATTCAATAGATGATGCAGCTTCAGGAGAACAAACAAACAAACAAACAAACAAATGCTGAGGTAAAATAAAACTGATTACAGCAGCTACCTATAAACGTGTTCTAAATCCAAAAGTTACATGTATTGATGCTAATTGAGAACCTAATTGGTTGGTTTAACTTTATATTATGAGGTACTAAAAGACTGAAATAATCAGTGATGGACAGTAACGAAGCAAATGTAATTCGTTACTGTATTTAAGTAGCTTTTTCACGTATCTGTTGTGAAATCAGTCCACCAATCCACCAATCAGGGTCGAACGTGTGCTCCGTTTTGAATGTGTTTTGATCGGCGCTTGGTGTTACAGTTCAGCATCAGTTCAACAGCAAGCAGAACATTTAGAGAGGAATAAATGATGAAGAAACTCTTGTAATAAAAATGATAATAGGAACATTATAATCATATTATATCATAGTACTTTGGATACTTAAGTGCATTCGAAGACAAAAACTTTTGTACTTTTACTCAAGTGAAAGTTTAAAGGGATCTTTTACTTTTACTGGAGTTACCGAGCGCATCACTACTTGAGCTGTAACGATTCTTCGATTACTTTAGTAATTCAATCAAAAAAATTCTTCATTGAGGCAAATTCATTTATGCTTAGTTTAGTCCATTTAACTAAACACGGAGCACTGTGTTTCCCCACGGACCATTACTACTGACACACCCCCCGCTAAACTCTGGAGCGCT
This sequence comes from Silurus aristotelis, assembly GCF_946808225.1. NCBI lineage: Eukaryota > Metazoa > Chordata > Actinopteri > Siluriformes > Siluridae > Silurus > Silurus aristotelis. The sequence goes on along the minus strand of NC_139596.1, from coordinate 15,992,322 downwards.
CTGGACAGGTAACACAAAAGATGCTGCAGAAAGAGAGATGAAGGAACAGAGAGAAAACAGCGAGGGGAAGAGGAGAAGATTTAAACCAAAGAAAATATCATTTTAAACTTGAACATAAAGAAAACCCCGTACCGTGCGGTTACCGTTTTTAGAGTCATTTATAATTGATTTGCATAATTTTATTTATATACAGTGCAGTCGAAAAGTACAGCGGAGTAGCGGAGCGCTTTTTTAAAGCCGGCGATAAATACATGGATTCAGTGCGTGGAAAACTTCTAACAGCTTTTCGGAGACAAGAAAAACCACAACTGGGCGAGATTTAATACATAAATACATGTGTGAGGATAATAAGAGTTTCATTAAACTAATAGTTTCCCATAACCTACTTTACGCGTCCACTGCGGAGAGAATTTTTGAATAAACTTTATTTGTATTTTGATGTAATTTGGCAATTAAATGCACTAAATTGGTTTAGTTTTCACCAATATTCTTTTATGCAAATTTCACTAATAAAATCTTAAATTTTTTTTCTAAAAAGAAAAGAAAAATTACTTGTTAATTTTAAGAGACCCGTCTTACTTTCTCTTGTATATTTAGTTCAGCTTTTTAATAAAGAAAAAATACTTCTTATCCGATTATTCTTCGATTAACCGATGGAATAACCGCTAGAACTCAAATTTATGTACTTCGTCCACCATTGGAAATGATCAAATTATTTCCAGGATATCGATAAACAGATGATTAAGGCAATTGTACGAGACATCTGTCCTCTTAGTACTTAGTAATGCTGGAGGCCCACGATGGGTAGTAGCATGAAATAGTGAAATAGTGAATAGTGTATATATAAATATCTGAAGTTGCTGGACTTGCTTTTGTTCCCGGTCCTGCATCAACAAACCGGGGTAGGTATTAAGCGTGTCAGGATTTCACGTGTGTATATGTACACAGCTAGCTTTTTCCTACCTGGACGAATAGAATATTTAGTAGCTACTGAACTAATGAGGACTAAGAGCTACGTCTTTGTGGACATTAGTGTAGATGGATTTGAGTTAAGTGCTTGAGCCTCAATGCATGAAAAAAAAAACAATCGACTTCATTAAAAACTGCAGCGTCAGGATCTACTCAAGGTGCGTTTCCATCTGGCCTAATGTTTATGGTTTGGCGATGTGCCGTTTCCGCATTTGTCCCGATAAGCGCGCTCGTGTTCCCTTCTCCAGGTGCTAATGAGGCGGCAAGGACACATACGATCCAAAGAAGGATCCGAATGGACATACGCGATTAAACCGAATCCTTTCGGATGCCCGGTCTTCACATGCAAATAGTATATGGACTAAAATACGGCGACACCCGACTTTTCCAGCTGTATGTGGTTCTTCGTCAAACTGTTACCACGAAGTTGGAGTCACACGATTGTATAAAAGGGATGTGGTAGCATGAATATTAAAGGGTGACAGATTCATAGATTTTGCAGATTCATCGGCACCGATAGTTGATTGCTATTAATCCATACCAATAGTTTTTCCGGGTTGCGATATTCAGTAAGATATCGGCCCCTAGAGGCAAATCACTGATGCCATACGTTTGTTAGAAGCTATTTTTCTTTATTTTGGATGAAACTGTTTTTGGAGTGTTACTTTTTGTTTTGGCTTTTATCATTTTATTATTTTTGTAATACATTTTAGTACATTTAACATGAAGTGTTATGTTTTTTTTTTTTATTATTCAGTACATATTTTAAAAAACATCGGTTATCAGCAAGTACGATCCAACCTAACTATCAGTATCGATCGACCTCTAACACACACACACACACACACACACACACTTTGACGCTCTATTTAGGCAAATTCACAAACTAGAAAGAACAAAAAGCCTTCATCATCCCCCCCAACCAGAGTCCCATGCAGTGTTGCTCACGGTCACAGTAATTAAAAACCCATTACGCGACTTCAGCCTGCGTCTCCACGCAAACACGTCGTGCAACGTTCCTGCCGTGTTTGGGGAAATCACAGAAATCACACGTCCAGAACCATGTCATTTATTCTCTCTGGTTTCAGGGCAGAACTCCACACTCCACTCTGCACTCTCCACATGATCGTCTTAATCACAGCCCTGCGGTTCATATTAGCTCAGCAGATGTTTCCATCACCCTGAACCGTCAAAAAAAAAATATATATATATATATATATTTCTCCACCATGGCCCCTGGCTCCAACCCAGCATGGAAAAATACAGATTACAGATAAGAATGTGTACATTTAATAAGTGTTCTTGCTTGGAAGCAGACTGGTAAACAGTAACCCATGAGTGTATGCAGCAAAAGAAGGAAAAAAAAAAAGGAAGTGAAGGAGCACTACATCGTAAAGACATGCTGCCCCCTAGTGGGGTACCTTAAAAGATGCAGAACGCACTGCAGAGTCATAAATCATTTAATGTGATTTACAAGAAATTGAAATTTGTGTGCAAAATATAGATTCAGGGTTTTTTTTTTTTTTAACATGATACATTCTTTTCCTGTGTAAAAAACGGTGCCTCAATTGATGCCATGCCATGTATATGAAAAGGTAAAAAAAAAGAGAGGTAAAAAAAAAAAAAGCATTTGGAAAAACTTTTCTTTCTCTCATTAGAGGTCAATGAATAGCTGTTTTAGGCCTTAAATTCTATAGTACAATAAATTCAATAGTTTCTCCTTATACAGGTTGGTGCAGGAACATTTTGGAACTAGGAGTTGGCCAGCATGGGATTTTGCCCACAGTCTGGACCCGTTGCTCTTTCAGAACCCCTCGCCATTAGTTATAATGGAGCAGTCGAGTAGTCTGCATAACATGGGTGCATAATTTCGAGGAAACGCAGGTGGTGTTCAAACAGCGCCCACACCAGGGAATATCGAGGATGTTCGAGCCGCCATCGTATGGAAAACATGACTCCGTCATCTGCATTTTTTGTATTTAATTTCAATTAAATAAGAGGAAACATGGCGACTAAGTTGAATATAACTTTTGGTATATTTCATCCCAGTTTGTGTGCGTCACCACCTTTAAACCAAACAGGATTCAGAATACAACAGCACTGTTGTACAAAGCGTTGCGATCATCCCTACACCTCTCATTCCATTGCGAGTTTTATCCTGCATATAACTGTGGTAATAATACATTTAAAAAAATCTTAAATCTTGAATCCATAGCGCTAGCATTAGCTGCTAGCCACTTCCTGGTGCTAGCGCTATGGATTCTGTGTTAGTGTTAGTGTTTGTCCAACTTCAAGAATTTCTCTTCACAATACCACATATCGAGGGGGTGAATGAATGAAAAATGGAAGGAATAAATACATTTGTTTAATGAAGTCTATTGCATTAATTTGATTTATTCTATTTTGATCAAATATATAAAAAGAATATGAATTTAATTATATAACAAAGCAGGCATTTTATTAAAAATGTAAACAGTTCAAATGTTAATGATCACAAATGTCAATATAATTATAAAAGCAATTCTATGTTTTGCATTTCTTCCCACTGATCGTACCGAAATTAAACCGTGTACCGTGTGTGTGTGTGTGTGTGTGTGTGTGTGTGTGTGTGTGTGTGTTTAAAGGTGAGGTCTAATGCTATTTCATACATTGTGTGTGTGTGCGTGTACACATGTGATCGTATCAGAAGGAATGTTCAAGGACCTTTTACCTCAAAACGAAAATGCTAGCTTTCCAGTTTTCAAAGTGAGTTACATTGCTGATGAGAGAATGAAGGACACGAGGAGCGATGGACAGATGGACAGGGTCAAGTGAACCGATATACGTAGGCCCCATCCTCCAACTGTTTCCCATTTATTCGGGGGAAACGAGAGAAAAATTCAGGAACGTGTAGACGAGGTCACGTGTTGTGTGTAAATAATAGGCAGCACACGGGCACCTGCTCGTCCCTGCAGCTCAAACACACGTCCTGAGTCAATAAGAAATAAACAAAGAGACAGAGCTGGAGAGGCGTGGGTTTAGGAGATTTCAGATCTCACATGGATGGAGATTTTTTGGACCAACGTGTGAAATTCAGGAGACATTTAAAATCTGCAAAAAAAAAAAAGAAATGAATGGAGAGGGGAGTTCAGTTTCCTACAAAACCGCTGCCGTGTCCATTTACTAATTATGACTCTGTGCTGATGTGCCACAAAGACAAAAAATTTATTGCTAAATCCAAAAGTGGGTTTTAACCAAATCTTTCAAGTTTCTCGCAATTCTGTGATTTTTCGTGAAATGTCCCTATTTTAATCTTTGCTTTCCTTCGACTCCATTCGCTAAATATTTCGACTTTATTCTCGTATCGCTACGACGATAAGAAAAAAAATGTTTACGATGTGAATTCTCTAATCTGACTCTTCGGTTTGACATTCAAACGATTCCTGCCGTGTTCAGGAAGCTCCGCCCACGAAGCTCTATGGTATGAACCAGTAGATTGGATAAAAACTGAATGACAGCGAAATGTCTTACAAACTTATTTGTACTTGTAAGTGAAATAAATCAACTAATGCATGTTTGAGTTGGGAATAAGACACACTTTCGCCAGACAGAGTGCGAGAATCAAGATGGCAGCCTGCATGCCAAAGATCCTTATCTGAACAAACTTCCAACAGCAATAGACAACATAGACCACTCAAATATTAACTCATGGACATCTCCAATAATAACTCATGACACCAACAGTAATTTAGGAAGGTGGTAGTTTAGTGATTAAAGCAATCGAATTTGGCTCTGAAGGCTGTGAGTTTAAATCCCAGCCACAACAAGTTGTCACTTCTGGGCCCCTGAGCAAGGCCCTTAACCCCATATCTAATCAGCTGTATGAATGTGATAATTGTAAGTGGCCCTGGTTAAGGGCATCTACCAAATACCATATATGTAAATGTGACGGACATGTAATGGACAATTCCTGTGGTAACTCATGTACAAGATATATATACTTCCAAATGTAACTTATTACATGGGAACTTTAATTAGTATCTAATAAACAACATGGGCACTTTAATTAGTATCTAATAAACAACATGGTCACTTTAATTAGTATCTAATAAACAACATGGGCACTTTAATTAGTATCTAATAAACAACATGGGCACTTTAATTAGTATCTAATAAACAACATGGGCACTTTAATTAGTATCTAATAAACAACATGGGCACTTTAATTAGTAACTAATAAACAACATGGGCACTTTAATTAGTATCTAATAAACAACATGGGCACTTTAATTAGTAACTAATAAACAACATGGGCACTTTAATTAGTATCTAATAAACAACATGGGCACTTTAATTAGTATCTAATAAACAACATGGGCACTTTAATTAGTAACTAATAAACAACATGGGCACTTTAATTAGTATCTAATAAACAACATGGGCACTTTAATTAGTAACTAATAAACAACATGGGCACTTTAATTAGTAACTAATAAACAACATGGGCACTTTAATTAGTAACTAATGAACAACATGGGCACTTTAATTAGTAACTAATGAACAACATGGAAACTTTAAATAGTAACTAATAAACAACATGGGAACTTTAAATAGAAACTAATAAACAACATGGGAACTTTAAATAGAAACTAATGAACAACATGGAAACTTTAAATAGAAACTAATAAACAACATGGAAACTTTAAATAGTAACTAATAAACAACATGGGAACTTTAAATAGTAACTAATAAACAACATGGAAACTTTAAATAGAAACTAATAAACAACATGGAAACTTTAAATAGAAACTAATGAACAACATGGAAACTTTAAATAGAAACTAATAAACAACATGGAAACTTTAAATAGTAACTAATAAACAACATGGGAACTTTAAATAGTAACTAATAAACAACATGGAAACTTTAAATAGAAACTAATAAACAACATGGAAACTTTAAATAGAAACTAATGAACAACATGGAAACTTTAAATAGAAACTAATGAACAACATGGAAACTTTAAATAGTAACTAATAAACAACATGGGAACTTTAAATAGTAACTAATAAACAACATGGAAACTTTAAATAGTAACTAATAAACAACATGGGAACTTTAAATAGTAACTAAGAAACAACATGGAAACTTTAAATAGAAACTAATGAACAACATGGAAACTTTAAATAGAAACTAATAAACAACATGGAAACTTTAAATAGTAACTAATAAACAACATGGGAACTTTAAATAGTAACTAATAAACAACATGGAAACTTTAAATAGTAACTAATAAACAACATGGAAACTTTAAATAGAAACTAATGAACAACATGGAAACTTTAAATAGAAACTAATAAACAACATGGAAACTTTAAATAGAAACTAATAAACAACATGGAAACTTTAAATAGTAACTAATAAACAACATGGAAACTTTAAATAGTAACTAATAAACAACATGGAAACTTTAAATAGTAACTAATAAACAACATGGGAACTTTAAATAGTAACTAATAAACAACATGGGAACTTTAAATAGTAACTAATAAACAACATGGAAACTTTAAATAGTAACTAATAAACAACATGGGAACTTTAAATAGAAACTAATAAACAACATGGGAACTTTAAATAGTAACTAATAAACAACATGGGAACTTTAAATAGTAACTAATAAACAACATGGGAACTTTAAATAGAAACTAATGAACAACATGGAAACTTTAAATAGAAACTAATAAACAACATGGAAACTTTAAATAGAAACTAATAAACAACATGGAAACTTTAAATAGAAACTAATAAACAACATGGAAACTTTAAATAGTAACTAATAAACAACATGGGAACTTTAAATAGTAACTAATAAACAACATGGGAACTTTAAATAGTAACTAATAAACAACATGGGAACTTTAAATAGAAACTAATGAACAACATGGAAACTTTAAATAGAAACTAATAAACAACATGGAAACTTTAAATAGAAACTAATAAACAACATGGAAACTTTAAATAGAAACTAATAAACAACATGGGAACTTTAACATGGGCACTACTAGAATTAACTCATGGACACTTTCAACAGATCTGTTCCTCACTACCATATACTTGCAACTATTAAAAATGTTCCTATAAAACAATGATACCCAATATAATAATAATAATAATAATAATAATAATAATAATAATATAAGACTCTTACTCTCGTGTTCATATCCATTACACTTAAATGTAATTTTTTACGGTTAAACTCATTCGCCTGGTGTCTTTTATATACTTTTGGTGTATCGTAATCTAAGCTTTAAAAGGTCAGTAAATAAGACTGAAAGGTGCAATAGATTTGTGTTTTATATTAAAATGACGACGCTAAAAGAACAAGACAAACGGAAAGTACATTCGAACTTAATTTCTAAGAGTGTTGGAAGAGAATAATGGCTGAGTAAATCAACAAAGGATTTTAGTCCATAAAAAAATTATCCACATTTTCACCAGACACACAGTATCGTCTCAGAGAAAAGTTTGTGGACACCTGACAAGAAGATTTACTTTTACATTTAGCAGACACTTTTATCCAGAGCATTTAACTTATTCATACAACTGAGCAGCTATGGGGTTAAGGGCCTTACTCAAGGGCCCATGAGTGGGAGCTTGGAGGGACTGGGATTTGAACATGACCTTTGATTCCAAATGCTTTAACCACGACCACGTTTTTTTTTTTTTTTTTTTACATCCCATTCCACATTTCATCTCCATCACTGTTATAATTCCCTCCACTCTTCTGGGAAGATGTTCCAATAGATTTTGGAAAGTGCTTGTATACATTTGTGGTGAATTATCTTTATGGGTGGTTGTAAAGTCAGGTTCTGATGTAGGTGAGAAGGTGAGGAGGCCTGGGGTGTAGTCAGCGTTCACATTCATCCCAAAGGTGTTCAATAGAGTTTAAAGCCCTATAGAAGATCTTTCACCCGTAACAATGTGAAGTATATCTTCATGGAGTTGGAACAGGTTTGGGGTCTCTTAGATCAAGTGAAGGAATCATTTCATGCATCCAAAGACTCATGAATGAAAGAACTGCTGAAAAATCCAAAGTATTTCTCAGCACGATCTAAGATATGAAGCATCTACAGAATCATCGCCATGATGTACAATAGTGAGGAGGAGATTCGTTCATCTCCATCTACTCACCTCACAGCTGAACTCCAGGTCTGCATCAGTCGTCACGATCCTTACGCTGAAGGTCTTGGGTTGTTTTCTTCTCAAGGAACTGAGACTCATTTTTAATCCAAGTATACTTGCCATATTCAATGGAGGGAAAAACGATGATCTACTATCGATGCCTACTTACTGTCAATAACACACTTTTTTAATTATTATTCTTAACAAACTAATGGAGATGATTCTTGATCATCTTCTCTCAGCTGATTGCTTCCTTGCACCTATTCTAATGATTTAGTTCTTATTAACCACGTGTTATTGTTGACATTTTTTTTTTATCTTGAATTTCTTGAAAACATTGTCTCAAACTACATCATTTGCAGGAGACATTTGAAAGTCTCCCAATAAAGCAAGTGATCCAATGATACATGGAGCCCTACTATCGATGCAACAACAACAACACACAAACACACACACACACACACACACACTTCTTCAATTCAGCTTTTCCTATAATAAATAATTTGTTTACCAACAGAAACTGCTCCGTCTGAATTCTACTGCTCTTCTAATGGATCTGGCTGCACTTGTTGCTAGCACCATTCAATACTAATACAAGTACATCATTTATAAATAAAGGCAACCTTTTCCACCAAATATGATCCAATATACGAAAACAAACAAGTCGATTTAGCTTAACATGATCCACCGTCAGAAACATCAGAATGATCTGAGACCATAATAATCGCCAGTAGCTTCATTTCCTCATGCCATATACGAGCCAGCAGCCGCCTGGTTGCGTTCATATGCATCAACACGCCGACGCTTTTGCGCAGTCTCACGCAACAAAAGACAAAACAACAACAACAACCACAAAGCCAAAGCGCAAAACCAAAGGGTAAGCGTGCTTTGCGCATCAACACCACGTTCCTTCTGCGCATATTCTTCGTCCAAAACAAAAATAAAAAGTGAAAGAAATCATATCATTTGAAATGTGATTTAAATATGAATCATATAATATACGACCTGTTAGGTCAATAAGTTTGCTATGGCATACATTATAGTGTAGTGTAGTAGTTTAAGTTAAAATATAATTATTTATATCATGAAAATATCTGAGAAATGACATACAGAGTAGTAGTCAAAGTAAAACGTGTGCAATCAAGAGCTTTTAACAAATAAAAAAATCAAATGTTTAATATATAGATCCTAATCCTGATCCAGATTTATTTATTTATTTAAATGCAAAGTAATGGACAAAAAGAAGAAAGAAAAACTTGAAAGAAAGCAAGCAGCTTGTAAGATAATAAATGAATTCATATTGTAGTTAAAAAAATATATACATTTTTCAATTAACTGCTAATTGACCCCGAGCAACAAGCCTGCTGGTTTCATCGTTTTTGTTTGGTGTTGTAACTCAGCAACTGACACATTAATACATTTTCTAAAAACGTATTTAAAAATGAATAACAAATAAATAAATGTAGAAATACAGAAAAAAAAAATCAAAGAGATTCCAAGGTTAATGTCAACACCACTGTTGCTACAGTAATTAAAAATGACGTATCACAACACTACGGAGACCGAGGCGTGTCCTGAGAGTCACGCAGAATACAGATTAACATGGCAGAGGTAGAGCTGTAACTTTCTTGAGACACAACAGAAAAAGAACATCTGGTTTAATTGAATCTTTTTTTTTTTTTTTTTTTTTGCACTACAAAAGGCCTGTATGTAGAAGGGCGTTAGAAGTCAGAAGACACTTAATAAATTGATGATTTGTGTTTATCTGATGCAAAGAAATAAAAATCAGTAACACATTAAATTGAATAACAATATATTTCTTGCATCTATTGCATTAAATCTCATTGTGTTCAATAAAAATCGAAATCGTATCCCATTGGTAGTTTCTTCATCTGTATCTTCAAAGTATCGTATCGTTGGTCCACGTGTATGTAAAAGGCGGTGCAGGCGAAGCCCCGCCCCCTGCAGCATAAAGTAGGCGTGTGCATTTCCGCCTCGACCATGAGGTCATCGGGGTAAACAGTAAAGATGGCGTCGTCTTGCAGCGAAAATCGCGTCCCGGTTGCAAGTTCAGCCGCAGCGGAAAATCTGGCTAAAAAACTCACGGATTTACCGACGGAGCTGTTAGAATACATCCTGTGTTTCCCCACGCTGGACCATATCGACATCTCGAACGTGTCCTGCTGCTGCAAGCGGCTCCATGAAGTGTGTCACGGCAGCGGGAAGGTCTGGGGACACCAGTACAAACTCAGGTGACCTCCAGTGTCAGTGCGTTCAGAGCCCTCAGTTGTCCATGTGTCAGGTCTTCTGGTCAAAACCTGCCACTGATGCGTGGAGATCAGCCCATGGTGCATGTGTGCATGTTCCTCTGGCTTTGAGCTCTGCAGTGCAGTACATCATAGTGTGATATACACATGAAGCTCACAGGACAGGAATCATGCACATCTGCTTTCTAACATCTGCATAGATGCACACATGTAGTACCATAACTGGGTATGCGTTCCTTAGTAGAACTATGAGTACTAACAGAACTACACCATATGGGTAAAACTTGGTGCTTTTTAATTGGACATCCAATTCCACATTTGGTCTAGTGAGAAGATCAGATCATTTTAGTGACCTGATCAGGTCAAGGTAAATATAATAATATCATGTAATATTACCTACCTACCTTTTTTCTTTTACTCTTACTTTCGATTTCATTTTATACTGAACAAAAGCTGAACTCAAAGATCTAATCTTTTGTGATTAGACAGCGTGATTATTGCACAGGTGTGCTTTAGGCTGGCACAATAAAAGACCACTCTAGAACGTGCAGTTTTATCACGCAGCACGACTGCAGGAACGTCTGATCTGTTCCTTCTGAATTGAATGTTCGTTTCTCTACCATAAGTCGTCTCCAAAGGCGTTTCCGTAATTTGGTAGTACATCCAACCTGCCTCACAACCTGCAGACCACGTGTAACCATACCAGGACCCCCACATCCAGCATCTTTACCTCCGTGATCGTCTGAGACCAGACACCCGGACGGCTGCTGCAACAATCTGATTGGATAACCGAAGAATTTCTGCTCAAACTGTCAGCGTCTCAGTGAAGCTGCTCGTCGTCCTCATCGGCGTATACGTTCCTGCCGATATCCAGCATCTTCGCTCAGCCATTGAAGAGAAGTGGACCAACGTTCCCAGGACACAATCAACCACCTGATCTACTCTATGTGAAGATGTGTTACACTGTGTGAGGCAAATGGTGTCACACCAAATACTGACTGGTTTTCAGACCCCCAATACTGTAAATCTGCACAGTTTAGAGTGGTCTGTTATTGTGACAGCCTAAAGCACACCTGTGCAATAACTACTGTCTAATCAGCATCTTGATCTGCCACACCTGTGAGGTGGATGGATGATCTCAGCAAAGGAGAAGAACTTACTAACATAGATTTATGAACAATATTTAAGAGAAATAGGACTCTTGTGTACATAGAAAAAGTCTTGGATCTTTGAGTTATACATTTGTTCAGTAGATTTCTTTCCATTTATTATTTTTTTCTTTCTTTTTATTTAATTTCTTTCCATTTGATTTTTCTTTCTACTTGATTACTTTAATTCCACTTTCTTTTTTTTTTATTTCTTTCTTTCCCTTTTTTTTCATTTTCATTTTTTGAAATAATTATTTTTCTTTCTGTTTGATTTTCTTTCTTTTTTTTTCCCATTTTCTTATTTTCTTTCTTTCCATTTTTCTTACTTTCTTTTTCTTTTTCTTTCGGTCCTTTTTTCTTTCTTTTTAATTTCTTTCTTTCACTTTCTTTTTTTTCTCTCTTTTTTTCTTTCTATTTGATTATTTCTTTCCTGATTACTGACTACTAACTGAACAAATATTTTTTTTGGAGTCATGTAGTTCATTTAATTAAAAACAAAATGTTACATGTTTATTTAATAAGAATCTCCACAAACACAATCTAGAGGAACATCTTCCCAAAAGAGCGGAAGGAACTATAAGAGCAAATTGGGACTAAATGTGGAGTGCGATACCCAAAAACCACATACCGCACTTATGACCAGGTGTCCGCAAACTTTTGACAATAGCGTATTTAGTGTTGTGTGTAAACTCCGCAGAACATCAACTTTTTCTAGGGAATTATGTAAAAAAAATAAAAAATGGCAGAAATTCTTAAAAGAAAGAATGAAATCTTTACTACATGCAAACTCTCATGGTGTTGGTTCTCAGGTGGCCTCGGCTACAGAGACTTTATCGGTCGAACGAATCCTACGACTGGCAGCAGGAATTCCGGACCAGACTCAGGGTTTGTCTTCAGATCCAACGCACCGTCCTGTCCATCTCCAAGAGATTCTTCGCTGAAGTCGTAAGTCGTATTTATACGCCGGTGCTATTGAGGCACAACCTTTAATTGCAGATTTGAGTATACAGTCCAAATATTTATTTATGGGTGTATAACATAACACGTGGGCCAAACGTGTAAACAGTACAACCCGTTCTGTTACTTTATGTACTTTATGTATCTACGTTTACACACAATCACTTTCAAAATAGTCTCCTTGTGCTATTCGCGCCGGATCTCCACAGCGGTGTCTTTCGGTATTACCTCTTTCTTTCTTACCATCTTTTATTCTTTTTTCCATTTTTTTTTTTTTTTTGATTTCTTTCGGTCCTTTTTTTTTTTTTTTGGCCCGACCTTTGAGCCGGGAAAAGGGGGCGAAGTCCGAGGGAGTCAAACCTGGCAGGTAGGATGGGACAGAGTGCATGCTGTCTATGATGCGATCGCAGACGTGATAACGCACGTGGTCAGAATAGCACCAGTCGCACAGCTCCCGTTGTTCACAGGAAGGTCGGGGCTCCCTGTGACTGTGTGTGCAGCCTCGTACTGCCATCTGGTGTTGTTACATAACTAGCCTCGAAACCTTTTAATGTCACTTCATATAAGCTGTTTGTGTAGCAATGACGAAACACCTCCATTGGTTTGGTTAATTACATTTTATTGGTTATTTGCTGTCATGGGAGAAACAAGATGAGCCAATCAGGATCAAGAAACGTAGTTTCTTTCTTTCTTTCTTTCTTTCTTTTTTTAATTTTTTTTTTTCGTTCGTTCTTTCTTGATATTTTTTTTTCCATTTACTTTCTTTTGTTTTTCCTTTTTTTCTTTCTTACCTCTTTCTTTCTTTTTTTCCATTTTTTCCTTTTTTTTTTTTTTTTTTTTTTGAGCCGGGAAGAGGGTGAAGTCAGAGGGAGTCAAATCAGGCGAGTAGGGTGGGTGCGGAAGTGAGATCGTGTCGTCGTTGTCATGATGCGATCTCGGACGTGATAACGCACGTGGTCAGAATAGCACCAGTTGCACAGTTTCCGTTGTTCACAAGAAGGTCGGTGCTCCCTGTGACTGTGTGTGCGCAGCCTCGTGCTGCCATCTGGTGTTGTGTTTGTTTTACATAACTATCCTCGAAACCTTTTGCTGCCACCTCGTATAAGCTGTTTGTGTAGCAATTACGCCAACAGGTCAGTGACTTCATCATTCTTCTAAATCCTCCTCGGACGTCCAAAACACGTCCATTGGTTTGGTTAATCACGTTTTATTGGCTAATTGCTGTCATGGTGAGAAACACGATGAGCCAATCAGGATCCTCTTTTCAGATTTCCGTGGCTTTGATCTAGCACCTTCTAAACCTGTTCCAGCATGGCAGTGTTCCTGTACACAAAGCCAGCTCCGTGAAGGTACGGTTTCCACGGGTTCGAGTGGAAAATCTCCTGCTATGGAGCTCTGACATCAACCCTATTGAAATGAATGTGAATGCTGACTGCACCCCAGGACTTCTTACCTACATCAATCTCACATAAATCTCTACAAGCACCCTCCAAAATCTAGAGGAACATCTCCCCAGAAAGAGTGGAGGTTATTATATTATAAGAGCAAATGGGGCCAAATGTGGAATGGGATGTTCATCAAATAGTCATTAGGGTTTTTATTATTAGAAATTTATGGAAATATTGATGAGGTTGATGTTGGATTGAATACATAAATCGATGAGTACAAATTTTTTAAGTCCTAATGCAAGCATATGTGGATCTTAGCCTTGCGTTGGTCAGGTTCTGGGTGACAGCTTTACAGAAATCGAGTCTCTCGGGGCGCCTGAACACTTCTGTGAAGACGAGCTGCTGTCCATCCTCAACTCAGACAGAAGGTCAGTATTTTTATTGTGTTCTCAAACCTGACTTTTTATTTATTTATTTATATTTTTCATGTCCAGAGTGTTTGTTACAGCTTCTCTACTCTTTTCTTTCCTTCAGGAAGAGTCTGACTCTTAAGTACTACGCAAAGAAAATTCTCTACTTCCTTCGGCAACAGAACATCCTGAGGAGCCTGAAGGGCTTTCTGGAGAGGCCTCCAGAGCAGCAGGAGGCCCTGGAAGGTCAGAATCGCATCACGGTATTTTGCACATCTGAGCAAAGATATTTAGCTTTGAGTGTCGAATCCAAACCAGGCACCGATTCCAGGCACTTTGGAGAAACAGACTTTGTTCTACAACCCTTTTTTTTTGGTGCAATTTTCCCACAAACAAAATGAATTTTACACAAAATCCTACACATGGCTTGCTGTTGAAGGTGCGGTATTGGTGGATCAGTATTGTAATCCCCTGGCTGATTTTACCCTCGAGAGCATTTCTGCCCAGCTGGAGGACATCAGGGAGAAAGTGAAGAAGTATCTCCGAGTGAAAAACCCTTCTCATCCCAGCCTGAGATCAGCCCAAGGTGAATATTGATTGATTGATTTTCTTTCTTTCTTTCTTTCTTTCTTTTTTCTTTCTTTCTTTCTTTCTTTCTTTCTTTCTCACCTCTTTCTTTTTCCATTTGCTTTCTTTCTTTCTTTCTTTCTTACCTTTTTTTTTGTTTCTTACCTCTTTCTTTCTCTCATTTTTACCTCTTTCTCTCCTATTTTTACCTTTCTTTTTCTTTCTTTCTTACCTCTTTCTTTCTTTTTCCATTTGCTTTCTTTCTTTCTTACCATTGTTTCTTTCTTTCTTTCTTTCTTTCTTTCTTTCTTTCTTTCTTTCTTTCTTTCTTTCTCACTTCTTTGATTCTTTCTTTTTCTTTCTAACCTCTTTCTTTCTTTCTTTTTCTTTTTCCATTTGCTTCCTTTCTTACCATTTTTTGTTGTTGTTGTTTTTTACCTCTTTCTTTCTCTCCTTTTTACCTTTTTCTCTCCTTTCTTTCTTACCTCTATGTTCTCTAGAAGAGAAAAAAAATACACTATGTTCTTCTTGGTGATCTGCCGCCAAACGTTAATGAGAACACAGCGTGTAAATGCAGAGCAGTATTGGGCAAACAGACGAACGCCGAGAGAACCCTCACTCCATACATTTACATTTATGACAGACGCCCAGATCCAGAGTGACCTTCAACCATGCTCAAGGACCAGCTTGGTGTGCTGGAATCTCAACTTGTGACCTTTTGATCCAAAGTCCAATGCCTTAACCACTGAGACCACCTCCCTATACCTCCTGTACACACTGATTATTTTTATATATATATATATATATATATATATATATATATATATATATATATATATATATATATATATATATATATATATATATATATATATATATATATAATATTAGTACACACTTCTAAAGAACCCTGGGGTTACACTTGTTGGCTCTTAGCCAGGTATTGACCCAGTGTTGATTATATTGCAGGGTTTCCAGGGTAATTAAATTCACTGTTCTTGGTCTTAAATCATTTAAAACAGGTCTTAGATTTCTGATGTCAATGTAATACCTCTAATGCTCATTGAAATGCTCCCGCAGCACTTCAGGAGGTTTTACGAAAGTAAAACTGGTCCAAATATACTTCACTGTATTACGACTACAAATGAGACCAACGTGCAACAGCCAATCAGCTTCCTGTTATTGGTGTGAATCTCTCGGATTGTACCAGAGACAGAAAATGGATTTTACTTGAATTTAGGGCTTGGTTAAGGCCGGTTATTTGTGTGTTTTTTTATGTGATCCAGGTCTTAAATTTCATTCATAATGCTTTTTAAAAAAAGTCTTAAATTTGACTTAGTGAAACCTGGAGAAACCCTGTATTATAAAAATTATAAATGCCTCAAAAGAAAAAATAACCTGCTCTTTTTCCGAAAGTCCGAAATGTCCTCGTGTGTATTTGTAGGCGAGTGTGTAGTAGTGCGAGAGTTCGAGCTTCAGCGCCAGGTCCTCAGCGCCCTCAACGCGGTTCTCTACGAACAGCTGCAGTTTAAAGGCAACGAATGCGACTACTACAACCCGATGAACTCGTACACACACCAGGTACGTCAGCGTCCTCTTTATTTTGAAACCTCTGCTAGACTTCTGGATTGTTCCTGATCATCCTGTCATGTCTGTTCAGGTGCTTTTACGGAGGACTGGCATCCCGATCAGTCTCTCTGTGCTTTACATGACACTCGCCAGGAAGTTGGGGGTCGTTCTAGAGCCGGTCAACTTCCCCAATCACTTCCTGCTTCGCTGGTGCCAGCGCCGGGTGAGGTAAACACTCTTTATACTGACCAGTCCAGGTTTGCTCTCCATTCTTCTGGGCAGATGTTCCACGTGATTTTGGAGTGTGCTTGTTTGAGAAGATTCATGCATCTGGTAAAGGTGCTGATGTGGGATGAGGAGGCCTGGGGTGCATGAAAAATTCATCCCAAAGGTGATTAATGGGGTTTGAGCTCTACAGCAGGAGATCTTTCACTCCCAACCCATGTAACACACATCTTCATGGAGCTGGTTTTGTGCACAGGGAGCAGGTTTTGGACCACGTAGTTCAAGGAAGAATTTAATGCTACCGAATCCAATCGAATGACTGTTGTGGTAACAGTTTGGGGAAGAACCACATCTGGATGAAAAACATCTTCATACCATGGGTCAGGAAATGAGAGGGAAATTCGCACGGATTTAGTGTATTTATCCAGCTGCTATACCGTGGCATAGCTGAACTATTTGTACATGAACTACAGTACAGACCAAAAGTACAGTACAGTACAGTTTGGACACACCTTCTCATTCAAAGAGTTTTCTTTATTTTCATGACTATGTAAATTGTAGAGTCACACTGAAGGCATCAAGGGCTATTTGACCAAGAAGGAGAGTGATGGGGTGCTGCGCCAGATGACCTGGCCTCCACAGTCACCGGACCTGAACCCAATCGAGATGGTTTAGGGGTGAGCTGGACCGCAGAGTGAAGGCAAAAGGGCCAACAAGTGCCAAGCATCTCTCGGGGAACTCCTTCAAGACTGTTGGAAGACCATTTCAGGTGACTACCTCTTGAAGCTCATCAAGAGAATGCCAAGAGTGTGCAAAGCAGTAATCAAAGCAAAAGGTGGCTACTTTGAAGAACCTACAATATGACATTTTTCAGTTGTTTCACACTTTTTTGTTATGTATATAATTCCACGTGTTAATTCATAGTTTTGATGCCTTCAGTGTGAATCTACAATTTTCATAGTCATGAAAATAAAGAAAACGCTTTGAATGAGAAGATGTGTCCAAACTTTTGGTCTGTACTGTATATTGACAAAAGTATTGGGACACCTGACCTTTCCTGCCGTATTCAGTGATGTAGTAAAACGTACAGAATCTGATGTAGGCAGCGTCTTGAACAAGCCGGATCGGATCCCTAAAGGAGAATCTGCAGGATCGGAATTTTGGGTTTGGGCAGAAACGTTGGTTCTTTTCCACAAGTCTCTGTGAGAGAGGTCACTTTCTTCTTAGGAGCTTTTTCACGTATCCGTACTTTTTACTGAAGTATTTCCATTCAGGGGGATTTTTACTGTAACATTTTATAAAGGAATAAATGATGAAGAAACTCCAGACTCGAATTCGCCACAACACACATGACCTCATTCACACGTTTTTTTTTTTTTTAAATAGTTGAAAAGGTGTAGAAATCAGTGTTTGTCATTAATATCATTCTATTAATAGATCAGTGTGTGGAGTCACATTCAAGTCTTTTTACATAAACTGAGGTGATTAAGTAACAGGATCATAGGAACATTAAAGCCATAATAAATCTTAGTAGTTTGGATTCTTAAGTACATTTGAAGGCAAAAACCTTTTGTACTTTTTACTCAAGTAAAAGTACAAAGGAGTGACATTTTACTTTTATGCTATTAACCTTTGATCTCCATTAAAAAAAATTTCAAGTTTATGTGCTACACTATATTCTCTTTTCTTTATTTACTTCAGCAGGTATCACAATTCAGTATATGAATTTTTTTTCCTGTTTGTCCTCCACAGCAGTGGCGATATCTACGACTACGTTTACATCGACGCGTTCGGAAAAGGAAAGCAGCTGACGGCAAAAGAGTGTGAGTACCTGATCCGTCAGCAGGTGACAGCAGATTACTACAGCTCCATCAGCACCACCGAACTGCTCCTGCGCATGGTGGGGAACCTCCTCAACATCGGCAAGAGGGGGTGAGTACGGCTCTGAGGTTCCGTATGACCGTATAACGTCTGTACCATAATATGTTCACATTATTTTTTCCCTTTCTTTGGTACGTGACCCGGTTCTGATCCACTGTGGGGGTTTTATCTCCGCACAGCGAAGGCAGCGAGAAGTCGTACCAGCTTCTGAGGGACTCTCTGGATCTCTACCTCACCATCGACCCTGATAATGTGCAGTATCTGCTCCTGCAGGCTCGACTCTACTTCCACCTGGGCATCTGGCCCGAGAAGGTCAGCAAACTACTCGCAGCAAAACAGAGCAGTTCAAAATGTGTCCAAATTTTGTAAATTCTTTAAGCCTATTATGTACCCAGTGTATAAACTAAATGTTGGTTTTTGGAGCCCTCTGCTGGCTGGTAAGGGAGTTTTACTGTACGGTTCATATATTCTGCATATAACTATGTTTTTAGACCAAATAAAAAATTGTGAATTTCGAATCCATTGCACTAACGTTAGCCACTTCCTGGCTAGCGGCTAGCGCTATTGATTCTCTGCTATGATTTCATGCATACCAGAGGTGGCAAAAGTACACACATCCTTCACTTTAGTAGAAATACAGATACTCATGTTTTTAAAATTCTCTGGTAAAAGTTGAAGTACTGACTATAATCTTGGGTTAACTCATGACAATCGTGCAAAAAAATATATAATCACAAATCAATCGCACATTTATATCTGTTCTAAATGTACCTTAAATGAATAATTTTCAAATTTATTTATACTCTAATCAAACATGTGCATGAACAAATATTGCATTGATGCAAATGTATGTTTATTGTTAATGAAACCAAACTCAACATGGAGCATGAATATTCTTGTAAATAGTTAAAAAAATAATTACATTATGGTGCTTTTAAACGACGTAAATCTTAGGACACCAAAATGGAAAGTTTTTCTATGTTTCCACACGGACGGTTAATGGGGTGATACCGGAGAAACTGTACCTCATAAAATTCTGAGCTTTCTATTCATATATATATTCTGTCAGTAAGGCAAATATTCACTGAGATTTAGGATATTTGTGTGTCTGTGAAGAGGAGACAGGAATGGCTGAGAGCGCCCCCTGTCTGTTTTGCTTTACTTTACAACAGCACAGTGTTTTGTTGTTATTGGAAATCTACAAATAAAAGTAGACCTTTTTTTTTTTTTTTTTTTTTACAGATCTGAATGATGTATTGCTCTTATCTGTACAATCAAAGAAGACAGTCATTTCTGTTCGTTTTGGCATTATGAGGAAAAATGCCACAAAACACGCCACGCGTTTGTCGCCCCCTACTGGAATAATTGTGCACATCATGGCGGATTTTGGTGCTGATTTTGAGACATGTTGCATCAGTAAAACAAATGTTTACTGTTACATTTTTCGGTGAAGTTTATTTTATTTTTTATATCAAAGTAAAGAAAGGACGTCGTAAATAAGCGTGCGTTGCGTAGAATGTTTTAATTGCGCTACTTCTATATTTGTTTTTATAAAAACGGTCAAAAAGAAATGCATTAATCGCGTGTTAATTAACATGGTGCCGTTCAAATACATTTTAACAGCCCTTATATCATTTCTTTTTTTATACCCCTGGTATTGTTTATGTTTTGAAGTTTAAAAATAAAAGTTTGAGACCGAGATTAAACAAACTTGCGGTCCGCCACTTAATACGTTCCTGAGTAAACTCTGATTGTAACCATGTTCCACACGTAAAGGATTTCATGCGGTACACAAACCAAAAGCCCTGTACTGTGAAATTTCGGTACGAATACGTGTATCGTTACACCCCTCTTTTTTTCTAGTGATCACCACTTAATTTTCTTGCGATCTTGACATAATATTTTTTCCTTGTGATCAGTACTTCTGTGTAGAGCAAGCAGCATCATGAACGACAACATAATCATTAATTATGCATAGAGTTTTACATACATTTACATATATTTACATAACAGCATTTGGCAGATGCCCTTATCCAGAGTGACATTTATCTTGTTCATACAATTGCAGCTATGGGGTTTAAGGGCC
This sequence comes from Silurus aristotelis, assembly GCF_946808225.1. Lineage (NCBI taxonomy): Eukaryota > Metazoa > Chordata > Actinopteri > Siluriformes > Siluridae > Silurus > Silurus aristotelis. The sequence goes on along the minus strand of NC_139596.1, from coordinate 15,971,694 downwards.
TTGCTCAAGGGCCCAGGAATGGCATTTTGGTGTGACTGGGATTTGAACGCCAAAATCCAATGCCTTAACTATCTTTATTTATATATATGTGTGTATATGTATGTATGTGTGTGTGTATATGTGTAATAAATATATATATTGCTGTTATTATTATTTTATTGTAAACAATATAGATTCCTATAAAAACATGTCAGTTGTTCCTAAGTACCGACGTGCCCCAATTCACTATTTCAGTTTAGCTTCTACCTGCAGCTAGTTTCGTTTCATTGGGTTGATTGAGAAGAATGATGAGATCTTAAGAGTAGCACGCATGCATTCGGGAGATGATCTTATCTAGAACGACTTACAATTATCACGTTTATAAAACCGAGCAGCTCAAAGGTCCAGCAGTGGCCTAGGATTAGATCTATCAACCTTTCGATTAGAATTTCACCATTTTACCCACTGAGCTACAGATTCCCTCAAGTAGCTCATCATTTGTATAATGATTTCTGTACTGTTTGCTTGTCATTTTTCTTTTATTGCAGCACTTTTTTCAGTATTTTATTGCTATTTTCTTTGGCATCTCTAATGATTTTCTGTTTATTTTTTATTTTTGTACCTCTGCCCTCATGCAGGTGCTGGACATCCTGCAGCACATCCAGGCATTGGACCCGTCTCAGCACGGTGCCGTGGGTTACCTGGTCCAGCACACGCTGGAACACATCCAAGACAAGCGACACGCCTTGGAGCCCGAAGTGAAGAGACGCAGCGCTCCTGAACATAGCCAAGTGCAGTATTCTGTAGGTCTCATCATGAAACACAAGAGGTTCGTGTTTCTGCGAGAGCTGATTGAGAAACAATTGCCAGATAGTTTAATTTGAATAGCTTTCCGAACAATTTGCAAGGCAAAGAACCGCTCAGGAGCAGGAAGGTTTGACTAGGGCAGGGGTGGCCGAGCCGCATGCGGCTCTTTGCCTGGTTTCATGCGGCTCTTACATTCATATCGAAGTTGGTGCTTGTGTTTTTTTTAATGTGCGTGTTCGCTTCGCTTGAGTTCAATGCGGTATTTTTAAGGCTTAAATGAGCTCGCCCCTACTGGGAAACTTTGCAGTATTTTCATCTCACGCACATGCGCATTTGACAAAAATACTGTATTGAACTCAAGCAAAGCGAACACGCACATAAAAAAACCCCACAAACTTCCATATGCAAATTGTTTACTTAAATTTTAAGTAAACAGTTTGTGTCAAGTTCGCTTTCAAAAAGGCAGGAAAAATATGAAGATGAAGTATGAAGATGAACACAGGACGTTTTTAACAGAGTGGGAGAGTTTATATTTTTTTTGTTGAACGTAATGGCAAGTCATTCTGCCTCATGGCAGGCGTCATTAGCGCATTTCAAATAACAACTTGCTGCTTGTCACATTTCATGTACGTGTGATTTCCATGCTCGTGGCGGAAAACGTTCAAAGGCGTGGGCTCACGCTATAAAACCAGTGTCCCGATGCAATAATATGCAGGAGCGTAATATTAAACAAAGGAGGCAACACTAGTAATATAATCGAACATTTACAAACAAAACACGCTTCAAACTGCTGCAATACGCCGTCATTACCAAAAGCACAAAGTCACAAATTGCGTTTACTCGCGTTACTGTAATTGAGGTTTTTTTTCTATATTTTTTTTTTTTTTAACTAATACTTTAGTACTTAAAAAAAAAAATTGTCATTTTACCTTTTACTAAAGTATATTTTGTTTGAAGTGTTGTACTTTTTAACTACATTTTAAATCGTATCCGTTACGGAGTAAACTAAAAATTTTAATAATGCAACAGGGAAAAAATCGCACCCTGAAAAACTACTGTTTAAAAAAACTCATTTAAAAAAAATTTGTTTTGTTTTTTTCTTTTGCTGTGAAAGTGCATAACCCACATAAACTGAAGTCATACATTTGTCTTTTTTTAGGTTTTATTTTCATTTTAAAAATCTTCCTTTAATTTGTTTTTAACAAACTCTGTACTTTAAGTAAAATTTCATTGAAGGAACAGTACTTTTACTTGAGTAGAATATGTATTGACCCTAATCCTGCACCCTTCTGCAAGCGCAACATAAATTATTATAAAATAAGTCTTTAGTTAGTACTAGTAGTCTTTGGGAACACCTCATTTGGTTTTAAAATGTAAAATGAAATATGTGTAAACCCCACAGGAAAGGCGGGGCTAGAGAAACGGTTTCAGACACCCAGGAGCCGCACATTCACCAGAGCAATGCATGGGAAGATGAGAAGGTGTCATAGGGCTGTCACTACAGTTATAGTGAAAGATTTATGGTCCTGTACTCCAGTGGAGTCGAGCTGGTTCACGTAGAGTAGACAATATGTGCTTTTTTTCAAAACTGTTACCACAAAGCTAAAGGTGCTCAATTGATGAAATTTTCCATTCACTTGAACTATGAGACCCAAATCTGTGCACAAAGCCAAGTCCAATGCATGGGGTTGGAGTGGAAGATCTCCTGCTTCAGAGCTCTGACCTCCACCCTAATAAACACTGCACCCCAGACCTCCTCACCTCACCTCCATCATTCATACCTGATATAACTAACAACCTTATGGGTGAATGAGCACAAATATCCACAAGTACACTTTTAAATCTTGTGGAACATCTTCCCAGAAGAGTGGAGGTTCTTATAAGAGTAAATAGGGACTAAGTGCGGACGTGTGTTTAAAAGCACATATGAATATTTTGGCCAGGTGTTGTTAAACATCTGGCAGTATAGTGTATGTTGTGCTGTAGTATGATGAGGAAATCTTCAGTACCGGTATCGATCAAGTTTAAACGATACCCATCTCTAGTTCTGTACCGTTCCCGGGTGGTTTGATGGTTTTCCTGTTAATCTGTGTAGGTCTGGTTATAACTGCGTCATTTACGGATGGGATCCAAAATGCTCCATGAGTCCCGAGTGGATCGCCACAATGCGAGTGCATCAGCTGACCCATGGCTCCAATCAGCCGTTCTACAACGTCCTGGTCCAGGATGGAACATGCAGATATGGTGCACAGGGTGAGAACTTTGAGTTCTGTGCTAAAGACACTCGAGTCCTGCTTTCATTCATGTAGTAATGTTCCTAAATCTCTCTCTCTCTCTCTTAATCTCGATGTGGATCTCTTTGTGTCTCTCTGCCTTTTTGTCTCCCTACTTTATACTTTCTGTGTCTCTCTGCACGGCTCGTTCTTGTTCTTTCCCTGTTTCTCTCTTTCACACTCTTTTTGTCTTAATCTCGTTTTTTTCTCTCTGTTTTGTCTACTTGTGATGTTTTATCTCTTGTTTGTGTCTGTCTCTTTCTCTGTCCCCCACCCCCCTCTGTGTTTGTCTTTCTGTGTTTGTAGAGAATCTGGAGCCGCACTCAGCTCCGTTGGAAATCAGTCACCCGGAAGTTGGCCGCTACTTCAGCGATTTCTCCAACACGCACTACTTGGCCAACGAAGAGCTTCAGAGGCATTACCCAGAGGACACTGCTGAGACACAGAGAGCCGTAGAGGAGCTCTACCGCTCTCAAGGCTCCGACTCGGGACACGCCGCAAGCTCGAAACCTGACCCCGACTCCACCGAACATTAAACTTAACTCGCTCCGGTCTCAACCACCCCCCCACCCCCCTCTCTCACGTCTCACAGTTCTAAGTATAAACATATAATGAGATCATCTTTAAAGCCTCATGACCGGGATCCTAATTTGCGATCCTGGAATCTGAACTAATCCCACTTCTAACTGAGATTTATTTATTTATTTTTTATTCCAAACCATAATCCTGGATCGGTCGTGTAGGATAGTTCAGTGTTTGACTTCGTAATCCGCAGCGAGCTCGTCTTCATCGACCATCCCGATTCTCACGCACTTACAAATAACACTTTTTTTCTATTATATTTACAATTAAATAAATAGTAAACAAGAGCTTGTGAAAGATATCATGTAAAAAACGATGGAGTGCTTCAAAAACGGTTTTGGAGAAAGGAGAACTGACCCCAATAAAAAAAAAAAGAAGCTCAAACTTACTCATGGTATATTTTTATTTTCAAGAATTTAATAACTATAAAATTTTAGAGGTTTTTTGCCATAACACACATGAAAATAAATAAAATACACACACAATAAAGCACATGACTGTGCTAGTAACCAAACTCGGGGTAACCATGGCTGCTCCTTTTCTTCTCTCATTGCTAATCTAGCATGTTTAGGTCGATTCCTCATGTCGAATTTGTCCATTTCTCTCCACCCGTGTTGTTGAGGAACTTGTTCAGTCACTCGTCATCTCAAAACTGAACTCTGCATCATTTGTAACATTTGCCTCTGTAAAAAACGAGTTATTTATATATAATTAGATGTGCAATACTTTTATTATTTAGACAGTGACCAATATTTGATCACAACACTACAGAGGTTTTTTCTTGAGAGTCACATAGAATACAGATTAACATGGCAGAGGTAGAGCTGTGCCTTCCTGCAGACACAACAGGAAATGTTTTTGCACTATAAAAACCTGTTCGTGAAGGGAAACAGAAGTCAGAAGGCACTTGGTTTGAACCAAGGAAATAAAAGCGAGCCATCGGTACCATATTGAATTGCAGAGCATCATATTTCTTCCATTGTGTTGAATCAAATAGAAATCGGATCGAGTCGAGTCACGCAAGTAGCCGCTTCATATGTATCTGTAATGTAGCGTATCTTTGGGTACGCGTCGTGATGTGAATCGCGTCCGCCTCGTTATGGAGGTTCTCTCACACCACCTTACGTCTACGCTTTCTCCACTGGCTTCAAGGGACACTCCTGCTTGCCTACAAAGCCAGAAACTCCTGTACCTCTTAGCACTAATCTCACACTGTACTGTACCACACTTCAACCACTGCTCAACTGGTCCCACCATCTCTCAGGAGACATGCTTCAAGGCTCCTTTCTGGCACCAAGGTGGTGGAACGAATTGTGTCTTCAAGGTGCTGGTATTTAAAAAAAAAAAAAGACTTGCTTTATGACTATTTTCTCTCCTGGCCGAGATTTAAATGGATACCAGTTTTACTCTGTGTCCTAATAAACCTGTAGTAGAATGTATTTCTAGATGCAGATTTCGAAGCACACCATCTGCCAAAGGCCATAAATGTAAATGTAGATGTAAATCCTCCTAGAGTACCACAAGCGCGTGAACTTTGATCAGTAAAAATTGTGGCCATGTTATCTCGGTGAAACTGTTCACATCCTGCTTTGTGTTTAACCTTCAAATGACCCCCATTAGTTGCAGTTATTACTTTTCAGTAAATCTCAATTTGTAGCTTTCCATAACTATAAAAGCGCTATAATAAGGTGTCTAAATATGTATAAAAAAAAATATATATATATATAAACATTGAGATGTAAATTGTATCAGGGTCCCTGGTGGTCTAGTGGTTAGGATGCGGCGCTCTCACTGCTGCGACCCGGGTTCGATCCCCGGTCGGGGAACCAACCCCAGCCACTCTTAGTGCCGGTCCCAAGCCCGGATAAATAAATAGGGAGGGTTGCGTTAGGAAGGGCATCCAGCGTAAAAACGTGCTAAATCAAACATGCGGAAGATCCACTGTGGCGCCCCCTAATGGGAGAAGCTGAAAGAAAGGTTTTTTATGATGTAGATTGTATTACTAATCATTCGTTTTTATGGCCTGTGTACCGCATAAAAGTAATGACGATAGCCAGAGTTTATTCATGTGATGAACAGCACGAGGTTAGTTTATGCATGTACGAGGAATCGGAAAAAGATCGAGCGGCGCAGGTGATAGGCTGCACAGGAGGCATCGAGACAACCAATCAGCACACAGAGAGAATCTATTGGTGCAATTGGGGAATTCGGAATTTAGTTAAAGACAATTGAACAATTATTACTGCTGTTTAAGTACAAATAATAAATACTGAAACAATAATAATAATAATATATTCTTATTTTTACTTACTATTATTTAATTTCTAGTTTATTGCTACTGTAAAAACATCAACAAAATGATTATAACAAATACCCTATTTTATTAAATAATTAATTCCTGCTGTTAATAATTTAGCAAAATCAAATTAGTGCTAATAATATTAATATTAATGAGGAGAAGAAAAAAAGATGATGATGATGGAGTCGAAGATGAAGAAGATAAAGATGATCATGATGGCGATATGATGAAGAAAAAGATGAAGAGGGAGATGAAAAACCAAAGTAAAGAAAGGACAAAAATATGATGATGATGATAAAGATGATGGATAATGATAACAATAAAGGTGTAGAAGAAAAAAGGACAAGTCGAGTATTTCATTACTTTTCAAAAAAATCTAAATTTTGTGTGTGTGTGTGTGTGTGTGTGTGTGTGTGTGTGTGTGTGTGTGTGTGTGTGTGTGTGTGTGTGTGTGTGTGTGTGTGTGAAGACTGGTTAAAGATTAAAGGAGGAAGTGTAGAGACTTGTTCCTCTTTATCTCTCAGGTTCCTCTTGATTTTGATGTGATTTTTCTCGGTTTCTCGTGCTGAATTAAGTTCTTACCGTAAAGCAGTGTGTAGATGCGCATTAGGTTGCTGTTGTTAGAGGTGGGAAGCGGTAACACACCTGCGCGCGAGCTCTGTCTCCCTCGACGCTGCTGGAGTGAACATGGGCTCCTCTCAGTCTCAGCTGCAGGAACATGAAGTCCAGGATCTCTCTGAGAAAACCGGCTGTGAGTACACCACCACTCTCTCTCTCTCTCTCTCTCTCTCTCTCTCTCTCTCTCTCTCTCTCTCTTTCTCTTTCTCTTTCTCTTTCTCTATTTTTTCTGCTCTTTTCATTCCGTCCATTTAAATGCACGGTGCGTGTGCGTGTGCGCGTTTTTGCATTCGTTCTGTTTCACCGATTTGGGAAATGCGTCATTTTCTGGGTCTTACAGCTAAAAAAAAGCTTTGAATAGGACTTTAGAGGAAGTTTGCTGGCAATTCTGGTGCCTATATAAAAGCATGGTGCCCTCCAGAACAGCTCCATTCACCCCTCTAACACACACACACACACACACACATAAAAAGACACAAGTTGCACATTTTTGTTGCAGTTGACGTTGTTTTGTTATTATGCTTTTGTATTTATATTATGTCATTTTAATCGTATGACTTCTGGTCATGTGACAATAGTGTTTCTATTGTAAGACTGAAAAAAAAAATAGGATGTGCACTGTGCATGACATAACTCTCTAAATGTAAATATACATATAGACCAGTGTTATGACCCCATAATGTCATGGACAGTGCATATACTAATATATATATATATATACACACACACACACACACACACACATACACACAAACACACACACTCTTGTATATACTGTACATCTTTGATGATGAGCCATTAACACAGTGCTTTGCAATAAAAGTACTTATAAATAAACAAATAGAGCATTAATAACAAAAAATACAAAAATAATTGAAGATTACGAGAATAAAGTTGTCGCACTATGAGAAAAAAGAAAAGTACGATTATTAGAACAAAGTCATAGCAATACGAGAATAAAGTCGCAGAAATATGAGAATAATGTGAAAAAAAAAAATCTACGATTATGAGAATAAAGTCAGAGCACTACGAGAATAGAGTCGTATGTTATTTAGGTACAGGGCTAGCTCAGTGGTTGGGAAATTCACTGTCTTAATAAGATCATATGGTGTAGATTAGTGATTCCCTAGTGATCTTTGATTTGACCTGCTATGCCATATTCAGTATCTCACAAAAAAACATTGTATTACTGCTCAAGGGGCAATACAATGGAAATAAAATGTGCAGCTTGTCCTCAGGTTGTGCGCAGGTTGTTGCTGGGATCCTCTTCAACTCATACACTCACATAATGACATCACGGAGCTGCTGGATGTCAGACACATGGCACTTCTCCACCTTCCGCTTGAGGAGCCCCCGGGTGCTCAATAGGGTTTAGGGTCTGGAGACATACTTGGCCCCGTTATCACCTTAAGTTTCCTCAGAAAGTCAGATGTCATCTTGGTGGTGCGTTTAGGGTTGTTTTCATGTTGGAAAACTGCAGTTGGGCCCAGTTTCTGAAAAGAGGGCGTCATGTTCTCCACCAGAATGTCCATGTTTCCCTCAATGAAGCGCAGCTCCCCAGTACCAGCAGCCCCAGACCATAATGATACCACCACCATATTCTTATTACTCCTCATCAGGGCAAAACCACACATGCTGGACACCATCTGAGCCGAACAACTTTATCATCAGACCACAGGACATGGTTCCAGTAATTCATGCTCTTGTGCAGGTCGTCTTCAGCAAACTGTTTGCAGATTTTCTTGTGAGCAGCTTCAGAAGAGGCTCCTTCTGGGTCGACTTGTTCAGCGTACGTTCTGAACACTGACGAGCGGATCTTCCACTCCTGCAACCTCTAAAGCAATGCTGCAGCTTCATGAGTCTGTTTTTTGAAGCAGCTTCTGCACCTGATGCACAGCACGAGGACTCAACGTCTTTGATGGACCCTTGCGAGTCCTGAGTGGAACCCGTCTTGGGAAACCTCTGTATGACCCTGACCACTGTACTGTAACTCAGTTTCAGGGTAATACTGATCTTATAGCCTCGGCATCTTTGTGGAAATCAACAATTCTCAAATCCTCAGACACTCTTTATCAGGAGGTTCCATGTTGAACATCCAGTGGTCAGTATGAGAGAATTGAACTCAAAGCACCAAATTTTAAATGATAATAAGGGATACACAAATTTGTATGGTTCTGTTAAGCAGACAAAAACATGAACATGATGAATAAGACGTGTGGATTTGCATCGTTACACAACGTACAGCATAAATCACTTACTGTGTACAAGCTACACATTGACTACTCTAAAATATTTCCAAATTTCATTTTTATAGTATTGTCCCTTTGAAAAGATATGATAAAATGGTTGTCGAAATGTAAGGGGTGCACTTACTTTTGTGATATATATATATATATATATATATATATATATATATATATATATATATATATATATATATATATAAAATCTAAGAACTGCCAAGCTGCCACTCCTGGGCCCCTTGAGCAAGGCCCCTAACCTTTAATCACAAATTTCTCTATATACAGTGACTTGTATTTAAAGGTTAGGGGCCTTGCTCAAGGGGCCCAGGAGTGGCAGCTTGGCAGTTCTTAAATTTTTTATATCAACCGTCTGATCAAAAGTCCAACGTCTTAACCTCGGAGCCACCAAACAGGTTTGTTTGTTAAGAATTGAATCTTTCCATTATTGTATAAGACGTGATTCAGCAGCTTTAAAGCTCAGGTAGAACTGCTATTCCGTCACGTCTCTTTGTGGCTGCTCAAATAACATACCCAAGTGTTTTCGAAACGTTGTTTGATCCAAAACCAGTTATTAGTTGTGCACAGCAAAGCAACACAATTATACGCAACGTCTGCACACACCTGTGATACGCCGGATTGCGGGTTATGGAGTGTACAAACACGGCCTGTTGGATGACGTGTTAATTGCAATGTAAGCAGCCAGTCTGAGCAAATTCTATTTACCTGAGCAATAGTTTCTGTGTACACACATTTTCCCATGTGCACATGGTGCCCAAACAAACCTGTTTGTTTGAATGTGTAGTGACTGGTTTGATTCATTGCATATAGAATTTCTATTCTGCTTCATAGTGTTGCTTCATAAAGCCATTTTATTGCCATGGGCTAACAGCAGCTTGATATACAGTACCATAGCAGGAAACCCAGGTGTGATGTGGAACAGCTGGAAATCAGAGAGACAGATGGAAGTGAGGGAAGTGATGGCAAAACACTGAAAACTAGGAAACAGCTGGAAATGAGGGAAGGGTTGGAAAGACACTGAAACCTAGGGAACAGCTGGAAATAAGGGAAGAGTTGGAAAGACACGTTAAACACTTTAAGCTGGAAGTGAGGAAACAGTTAAAAACCAAAGGCACTGAAAACTGGGGAAATGTTTGAAATAAGGGAACAGCTAGAAAGACACTGAAAATAAGGGAACAGCTGGGGGGGGAGAGACGTTAAAAATGGGGGGAACAGCGGGAAATGAGGCAAGGGTTGGAAAGACACTGAAACCTAGGGAACAGCTAGAAGTAAGGGAACAACTGGGAAAACACTTACAACTAGAGAGCAGCTCGAAATAAAGGATAGGTTGGAAAGACACTGTAAACTAGGGAACAGCTGGAAGTGAGGAAACAGCTGGAAACCAAAGACACAGAAAACTAGGAAAAGTAAAGACCTTCCTTCCTTAATTCTGAACCTCCAGCTGTGTACCTGCATAATTATATAACTGCACCGCTGCCATTTGTTCGGCTGATTAAACGAATAATCAGGTGCATGGGGGTCCCTAACAAAGCGGTCACAGAGTAATTTAGTTTACAGTACAAGTGTGCTCCAGATGTTTGACATATGAAAACCTATCCACAACATCTGTTTTTCTCATCCACCCAGTTTCTCCAGAGCAGATCAGAAACCTGCACAAGCGATTTAAGAACCTGACCAAGAACAGAGACACGTTAAGGTACTCCTCACCAAACAAATACATCATAAACCATAAATCACAATCTATTAAGTACCTGATGTTGATGTAACTTGAGTGAAAGGTATGTGTAACATGCAGTTATAAGGTGAAGAACCTGTTCCAGCATGTACAGTAAATCATACATCAGGTCTAGAAAACAGGAAGTGAAAAACTTTTTTTTTTTTTCCTTTCTCAGTTCCAACCATTGGCTTGTGGTATTCAATCAGATATCATCATGTTTCTAAAAAAAAAGCATGCAATACCCATAACCTGGCCACTAGTGCTGCTTAGTGGATGCTCAATGTAAATTCATCCTTTTTTGTCTTGTGTTTCAGCCGAAATGACCTTGAGAACATCCCAGATTTGACCTTCAATCCCATTCGAAGCCAAATCATTAATGCCTTCTTTGATAAAAGGTACTTTATTTAAGGTGTAATATTTTTCTCAATAATTTTTTTCCCTCTGATTTCAAGAATCCATTGTTGAACTCTGAGGCAGATTCAGCGTTTTGGGAACATAGGAACTAGAGGAAGCAGGTGCACTGAAAGGGAGGAGGAAGGAAACACAGGAACATTAGGGTGCTAGGGAGACATAAGGATCGAAATGAATGCCTAGTAAATTAGGGAGCACCTCGAAACTAAAGACACCAAGGAACATCTGAAAACATCTGAAGAGCTGGAAATGAGGGAACATTTACAGTCTAAAGACACTAAAAACTTGAGACCAGCTGGGAACCGAAGACATGGTAATCTGTGGGACGCCTGGGAACTAAAGCCTTAAAAATTATGAAACAGCTTGAAAACTAAAGACACTAAAACGAGGTAACAGCTGCCAAACTGAAAACATCTGGAAAGGCGATAAACTATTGGAGACGCAAAAACTAGAAAACAAAACCTAGAGAACAGCTGGTACTGAGGAAACAGTGTGAAACTGAAGACCCTAAAACCTGGAAAGAGCTGTAAATGAGGGAACATGCTAAAACTAAAGACATAAAACTGTAGAACCCCTGAAAACCAAAGACACCTAAAACTTGGGAACAGCTGGAAATAGGGGGGACCACTGTAAATAAGAGGAACAGCTGGAAACAAAAGACAATTATCCTGACTTGACATTGGAAATGCGGAAACATTTTAAAAAGTCACTGGAACAGATGCAAATTAAGAAACAAGTAGAATCAAGGGAACAGCTGGCAACTCAAGACATTAAACTCTAGAACGCCTGAAAACCAAAGACAAAGAAAACTCGGGAACAGTTGGAAATAAGAGGAACAGCTGAAAAGTGAAGACAAAGAAAACTCGGGAACAGTTGGAAATAAGTTGAACAGCTGCAAACTAAAGACAGTGACAACTTTGGAACACCTGCAAATAAATGGAACCAAAGGAACAGCTTGAAAAGGAAGACACTAGAAATAAGAAAACAATTTAAAACGTCACTGGAAACAAGAGAACAGCTTCCAACATGGAAACAGCTATAAACAAAAAAAATCGAAAACTTGGGAACAGCTGCAAATGAAAGAACAGATGGAATCAAAGGAACAGCTGGAACTAAAGACAATAAACTGAGAGACACGTGAAACTAAAGAACAGCTGGTACTGAGGAAACATTGTGAAACTGAAGACCCCGAAATCTGCAAACAAGTGGAAATGCGTTGAAACTAAAGAAATTAAACTGTCGAACACCTGAAGAACCTAAAAACTTGGAAACAGCTGGAGACTAAAGACAATGAAATAACAGATGGAACCGAAGGAAAAGCTGAAAAACAGACACTGGGAATGAGAAAATGTTTAAAAACATCACTGGAAACAAGAGAACAGCTGCCAACGTGAAAACAGCTGGTAACTAAAGACACTGGAAACTTGGGAACAGCTGGAAACTAAAGACACTGGAAACTTGGGAACAGCTGGAAACTAAAGACACTGGAAATGAGGAAACATTTTGAAAACTAAATTGACTGGAAACTAGGAAACAGCTGGAAATCAAACACCCTCGTATTCGATGTGAAATTAAGACATTAAAAAACTATGCAACATATGCAAACATCAGAACAGTTGGAAAGTAAAGACTCTAAACTATAGAACACAGAAACTAGACAATGTTTACTGGAGAACAGCTGGCAAAGAGGAAACAGTTGGAAACAAAGAGAACATGTTGAATCTAAATATAATTAAGTGGAAATAAAAAACACTGGAAACTAAGCAACCTTTTGGGAATTAGGAACACTTGCTTGGGCACAGCTGTAGATGAGTGATTATAAGAAAATAAAGAAACAAGTTTAACCAGCCTGTGTTTGGCATCAAAACAGTTTTTGGGAGTGAGCTGGATTTCCACCTTCCAGCATTTTTTCCCCCAGTATTAATGTTCTCTTGTTAGACTGAAGTACGAGTTGAAGGGTTTCCAAGCTTTTTCTGGTTTAAAAAAAAAATGCATGATTTGGTAAATTGTTTGGCTTGCACACACACACACACACACACACACACACACACACACACACACACACACACACACACTTTATGAATAATCAAATACTTGTGCTGAGGCTGTAAACAGACGTGGGTTCTCACTGATGCTGGTGCAGGAACTTCAGCCGGGAGGAGGTGGGCGCTGTGGAGGAGATTGTCTTCGAGGAGTTCCTCACGGTCATGTCACACTTCAGGCCGCTAAAACAGAACTTGACGCAGGAGGACAAAGAGAGGATTAGAAAAGAGAAACTCCGCTGTGAGAGTGCACAAACACAAACACACACACACACACATATATATATACATATATCTGTGTGGTTTTATATACAGTACAGACCAAAAGTTTGGACACACCTTCTCATTCAGAGTTTTCTTTATTTTCATGACTATGAAAATTGTAGATTCACACTGAAGGCATCAAAACTATGAATGAACATATGTGGAATTATATATGGAATTATATACATAAAAAAGTGTGAAACAACTGAAAAATGTCATATTGTAGGTTCTTCAAAGTAGCCACCTTTTGCTTTGATCACTGCTTTGCACACTCTTGGCATTCTCTTGATGAGCTTCAAGAGGTAGTCACCTGAAATGGTCTTCCAACAGTCTTGAAGGAGTTCCCCGAGAGATGCTTGGCACTTGTTGGCCCTTTTGCCTTCACTCTGCGGTCCAGCTCACCCCTAAACCATCTCGATTGGGTTCAGGTCCGGTGACTGTGGAGGCCAGGTCATCTGGCGCAGCACCCCATCACTCTCCTTCTTGGTCAAATAGCCCTTGATGCCTTCAGTGTGACTCTACAATTTTCATAGTCATGAAAATAAAGAAAACTCGTTGAATGAGAAGGTGTGTCCAAACTTTTGGTCTGTACTCTATATATTCATATACGCATATTCATATATGCTCAACAGTTCTGGGTGTTCTTTGTTGTGTTTTTGACATTTCAGCACCCGGACTCTTCTATTACAAAATCATGTTATTGTAGTATGTCTGCACCTTTAAATTCAAAATGACCCAAATTTTTGTTTAAAATGGTATATTTTCTTTGTTTAAACATTTAATATATTTTCGATGTGGGAATAAAAATATGGGTTTATGAGATTTGCAAACCATTGACTGTTTTTCTTCACATTGTAAACCCCTAATCCGTCTTCTTTCTTTAGTTCTCTTCAACATGCATGACAAAGACAGTGATGGCATGATCACTCTAGACGAATACAGAAAGGTAAAACAACTTTTCAACAGTGCAGTCTGTCAGAAATTCTCTGATGTGAAATCCATTGCTTACACACGTCCAGAACTATTGAGTTTACATGAGTTCACAACTGTGTACATGGTTGGTTTGTTCCTCTATCAAGGCATAGTCATGGGTTGCCAATTCTTTTGTTCATTCCAGTTAAAAAGACTCTGATCTTTGAGCTGCTTTCAGCTAAAACAAGTGCATGTGCATGTGAAATTTACACCTTTGTGTTGTTGTGCAGCTGGTAGAAGAACTGCTGTCCACCACACCAACTATTGAAGCAGAAACAAGCAAGGCAATAGCAGACGCTGCTATGCTGGAGGTCGCCAGTGTCACGATGGGTCAAATGGTACAGTATCTAGCTCCAAAAATGTCAGCTCTTTTATTGAGTCAAAACAGTTTGTGTTGGGGAAATGTCTTACGTTGTAAAAAAAAAAACGTTTGTAGACACCTGACCATAAGATTGGTGTGCTTTTTCAAGAAAACTAAAAAATCCCATTCCACAATTAGTCCCTAGTAGGGTTGCAAATGGACAAAAATCTTTCCACGGCACCTTCATCTTTTTGGGAATAATCCAAGTTTGAAGCTTATGATAAATTTATGGGAATTAATTAGAAATTTTCTGAAATTTCTATAAACCGTGTCATATACAAACAAATATTTTGTTTGGTCATAAGCTGACGCATGCAAACGAATAGATAAAAAAAAAAAATTTTGACTTTAATTTGTTAGTATAATTCACGTGTGTTATGAAGGAACGCACAGTGCACGTAGGGGGTGTGGCCTCAGTAGCCCCGCATCTGATTGATGAATATGCAGGTAGAAATTTAACAAAATTTGCATAAAATCTGCTTGTTTTAACCAAAATTGTCCTGCAAGATTTATTTTTCTTTCAACCTCATTTAAATTCCCTGTTATTGACAAACCTGCCATTTTGTAAATTCCCAGTTTATTCTCATTAATTCCCATGGAACGTTCCCAGAAGAGTGGAGGTTATTAGAACAACAAATGGGGACTAAATGTGTTGGAATTTTAATAAAAAAAAGCACATACAATCTTATGGTCAGGTGTCCACAAACTTTTGTCTATACGATGTGTAATTCTAATGACGATTTGAACGTTTTTAGGGATAATTCGTCTTGTTTGTTCTTATATTTCCCATGGATCCATTAAACCGATGATCCAGGCTCCAGACGAGGTGTATGAGGGAATCAGGTTCGAGCATTTCCTTCAGGTATGTAAACTGCTCTTCTCTCCTTGTGTGTTATTTTCAAATATATATATATATATTTATTATTATTTTTTTTTTTTTCGAAAATCCCACATATATTTGCGATGTCTCTCCTTTAGATTTTGAATGGCGTTGAGATCGCGTCGAGGATGTACATCCGCTTTCTCTACGTAGACACCACGACGATGGGCTGCCCGGCCTGGGTCCCTACACCGCTCTAAATCTTCTACGTCCTCTTAACGCAGTCAAACAGGAAGAACGGCATTTTATTACAAACATATCTTTGATCTGATGTACGTGTGACATCCGCACAGGTGTTTAGTGCTGGAATGGCGCATGACTGAAAGGTGGATTGTTTACTAATCCTTTTGGCCTGGTCTATATTTGGGTGTCTTTGAGTAGAGGGTAAATTCTGTACCCAGTTAGCACTTGTATTTATATCACACACACACACACACACACACACACACACACACACACACACACACACACACACACACACACACATATATATAATGAATGCAAAACAAAATTGCTTGTCGTTTTTCTATTAGCACAAAGCTTTTTACTAAACATCAACAGTTTACATTTGCATGGTTAAATAATATTTTATACAAATAAAATTGAATAAATCGAATTAATGCACTACGCTTTTTATATTATTGATGAATTGAAATGAGTAATCATTTAAATTGACAAATTCAGTTGATTAAACAAAAATAAATAAATGGAAAAATTAAAAAATAGTTCACCTTTGTCAGACCCTAATTTGAGTAATACAGATGTCTGTAAGTGTGCGTGTTTTATATTTTAATATTGAATTTTCTGAAGATATGATCTATTTATCTATTCTACTGATTTCACCCTTTTAAGAGAAATTCTTTAAGCTGGATATAAAATGTTGAAGAATCCAAAGCGCCAACTCTCAAATCGGCACCGCAGTGTCTCTGTGGCGACTCGCTCCGTGCTGGAAATACGATTTGTTTTGTCCATGCATTAAAACGCTAAAGAATCCATAGCGCTAGAGTTAGCCGCTAACCAGGAAGTGGCTAGCGGCTAACTCTAGCGCTATGGATTCTTTAGCGTATTTAATGCATAGACAAAACAAATCGTATTTCCAGCACAGAGCGAGTTTTATTGTTTTAGCGAGTTTTAGCGTATTTTTATTATTCTATAGCGTATTTATTTTTCATAAAAACAGTCAAACAGAAATGCACGCTGCATTAAACGTTAAAATGAGTTTGCATGATCATTTTGACAGCCCTGATTTATAGATTTGCCAAATTCGACATCAAGCTACACAAAAAAAAAATTCAAAAATTTTCCACTCTTCCATGTTCAGAGCTAAAGGTGATGTACAGTAGATACATGTAATCGGAACCTGTCTTTAAAACCTATTTCAGAACCCACATCCAAACGAACCACAACAATGCTATGTAGAGTGAAGAGAAAGAAGTGTGTCTCATTTTCTCTCTCATATTTAAATAGGGACAAAAAGTATTGGGACACCTGATTTCTCCAAATCTGGAGATACACAATCCTATTGGACATCTTTAAATGTGGCAGCGTTGAATTTGCCTTCACTCGAACTAGAAGATCCAAACCTGTTCCAGCATGACGACACTCCATGAAGATGTGCTTTACATGGGTTGGAAGATCTCCTGCTATAGAGAACCCTATTGAACACCTTTGGGTGTGTCTGGAGAATCGTATGCTTTCGAGTCTACTAGTTACATGTGTAAAGATCAAACGAGAACATTTACAGGAAAAAAACACAAACTTTAGTTAGTAAATGTATCTGATAGGAATTTATACACCATTGGTATTTTGGAGAACTTCAGATCCTCTCTCGTTCAAGGTCCTCGCCCAGAACAATGAGTCATTTTAGAAGAAAAAAATAGAGAAAAGAATCAAGGTGTTGCAGTTCAGCACAGTCCTGATTATCACATGACTCATGTGTACAGACCAAACACTGATATTAAAGCTAAATAAGAGCTTTAAATGTCTAATCGGCGATCAGGGTTTTATCTGAAAGTGTACTTTTGATCCTTCAGACATTCCGATCGTAATTGTTTCCGCAGCGTCTTTGTGACTGGGATCATTATATACATTTATATAAAAAATATCCCTAAAAAATATCACCATTGTAAATACCAGATGTTCGAGTCTGTAATAAATCAAGAAAACAACCTTATTATAATGTCAAATCAGAACCAGAGAAAACCATCAACTCCTCATTGACTCTGATTGCTCTTGCCCAGGTGCATTGTGGGTCAGAGCCCGGAGCTGTGAGGATCAGCGAGCGCGTCGTAAGGCGTAACGAGGCCGATGTTGTAGCTGTAACCGCTCGTCTCGGTGTAGTCGGACCTGCAGATGGGGAGCACGTGGTCCTGGGAGGAGGAATCCACAGAGAAATCGTAGAAGCAGATCGCCCCCCGGTGTCTGCACACAGAATAACAAGCGAGTCTGCAAATTATGTTTAAAGTAAAAGAAATGCATTTATCTTACTCTTAAATGTTAAACATTAGTATTTATAATGTATGAGGGGAAATTAAATTAAAGCTTAGATGGTTTTCTTTTTCTAAAAAAATGTTTTTTTAATAATAAAATGATAAACATGCCCTCAATTTGCAGTAAACCATGCAAACTAAAATCAAAAAGAATTCAAAATAAAACAAAAGAAACATGCAGATGTCTAGCAAAAATACATTTCCAAATTATTGACAGGCACTTATTATTATTATCATTATTATTATTATTATTATTATTATTAATATGCTGCGACATTGTTGCCATCATCAGCCTCATAACAATAGGAGAAACCTAATGATGTCTAGATATTAGTAGTAAAAAAACAAATCTATCGAATAAATCTGTGTAGAAATGTTTTGTGCAACAGAAACCCATGATGAGTGGTGTGTTGTTCTTGGTTGCTCGGTCTGTTACCTGCGGTGAGCGGTGAGATCATCATCAGTGATGCACGCACCACGTGGGTTCTTTTCATCGGGGATGTTGGCCGTCACCAGGGTGCTGCTGTTAAACCGTATGTGACGGACTGGGTGTCTACACACACGCACGCACGCGCACACACACACACACACACACACACACACATGCTTTACTATGTTTTAGGATTTTATCATCATCATTTTTTAAATCAATGCCCAGGGAATAAATTGCAATTAGGGCAACTTCTTGTTCCTGTTCAAAATGTGTAAACAGTATACATTTATCAACTATACATATACAGTGAGGAAAATAAGTATTTGAAGACCCTGCTATTTTGCAAGTTCTCCCACTTAGAAATCATGGAGGGGTCTGAAATTGTCATCGTAGGTGCATGTCCACTGTGAGAGACATAATATAAAAAATAAAAAAAATCCAGAAATCAATGTATGATTTTTTAACTATTTATTTGTATGATACAGCTGCAAATAAGTATTTGAACACCCGAGAAAGTCAATGTTAATATTTGGTACAGGAGCCTTTGTTTGCAATTACAGAGGTCAAACGTTTCCTGTAGTTTTTCACCAGGTTTGCACACACTGCAGGAGGGATTTTGGCCCACTCCTCCACACAGATCTTCTCTAGATCAGTCAGGTTTCTGGCCTGTCACTGAGAAACACGGAGTTTGAGCTTCCTCCAAAGATTCTCTATTGGGTTTAGGTCTGGAGACTGGCTAGGCCACGCCAGAACCTTGATATGCTTCTTACAGAACCACTCCTTGGTTATCCTGGCTGTGTGCTTCGGGTCATTGTCATATTGGAAGACTCAGCCTCGACCCATCTTCAATGCTCTAACTGAGGGAAGGAGGTTGTTCCCCAAAATCTCACAATACATGGCCCCGGTCATCCTCTCCTTAATACAGTGCAGTCGGCCTGTCCCATGTGCAGAAAAACACCCCCAAAGCATGATGCTACCACCCCCATGTTTCACAGTAGGAATGGTGTTCTTGGGATTGTACTCATCATTCTTCTTCCTCCAAACACGTTTAGTGGAATTATGACCCAAAAGTTCTATTTTGGTCTCATCTGACCACATGACTTTCTCCCATGACTCCTCTGGATCATCCAAATGGTCATTGGCAAATTTAAGACGTGCCTGACATGTGCTGGTTTAAGCAGGGGAACCTTCCGTGCCACGCATGATTTCAAACCATGACGTCTTAGTGTATTACCAACAGTAACCTTGGAAACGGTGGTCCCAGCTCTTTTCAGGTCATTGGCCAGCTCCTCCCGTGTAGTTCTGGGCTGATTTCTCACCTTCCTTAGGATCATTGAGACCCCATGAGGTGAGATCTTGCATGGAGCCCCAGTCCGAGGGCGATTGACAGTCATGTTTAGCTTCTTCCATTTTCTAATGATTGCTCCAACAGTGGACCTTTTTTCACCAAGCTGCTTGGCAATTTCCCCGTAGCCCTTTCCAGCCTTGTGAAGGTGTACAATTTTGTCTCTAGTGTCTTTGGACAGCTCTTTGGTCTTGGCCATGTTAGTAGTTGGATTCTTACTGATTGTATGGGGTGGACAGGTGTTTTTATGCAGCTAACGACCTCAAACAGGTGCATCTAATTTAGGATAATAAATGTAGTGGAGGTGGACATTTTAAAGGCAGACTAACAGGTCTTTGAGGATCAGAATTCTAGCTGATAGACAGGTGTTCAAATACTTATTTGCAGCTGTATCATACAAATAAATAGTTTAAAAATCATAAATTGTGATTTCTGGATTTTTTTTTTTTTTAGATTATGTCTCTCACAGTGGACATGCACCTACGATGACAATTTCAGACCCCTCCATGATTTCTAAGTGGGAGAACTTGCAAAATAGCAGGGTGTTCAAATACTTATTTTCCTCACTGTATATAAAAACATACACACACTATATTTCCAAAAGTATTGGGTCACCTGACCTTTCCTGCTCTATGTGGTTCTTCTCAAAATTGTTACCCCAAAACTGGAGGCACTCAATTGTACAGGACGTCTTTAGATACACTATAATACAATTTTGAATTCACTTGAACTTGGAAACCCAAACCTGCTCCATCATGGTGATTCCCCTGTGCACAAAGTGAGCTCCTTGAAGATCTGGTTTACATGCTTTGGAGAGGAAGATCTTGCTGCTATAGAGCTCTGATCTCATCCCTACTGAACACCTTTGAGATGAATGTGAACTCTGACTGCACCCCAGGTCTCCTCACCTACATCAGTACCTGCCTTTCATAACACCCTTGTGGCTGATGAACACAAATATCCATAAGCACACTCCAAAATCTAGTGGAACATCTTCCCAGAAGATTGGAGGGATTTATAAGAGTGAATTGGGACTAAATGTGGAATGCAACTCTCACAAATCACATACCAGTACTTGACCAGGTGACCCAATACTTACCTACTTACTAATAGTGTGTGTAAATATATACAGTATATACATACACACACACACACACACACACACACACACATTCATATATTGTATAGTTTAGATAATACGGTACTGCTCCGTTTTGCTAATCTGTGTGCTGTAATTGAATTTGAATTAAATTATTAACAGATTGCAGTACACTACCCCATACTGATCACCATTATTCTCACTTCTGTGTAGGACTTATTATATTTTTAAAGGTATGATGTCATGGAACGCATCTACAGCGTAAGCCTGTACAGAAAATAAATCTTTCACTGCTATGTAAACGCAAGAGCTGGATCATTTGCATTACCATCTTATTGTAAAACAACTGTCCAGAGCAGATCTCTGATCTTTAACACCAATTATGAACTTGAGTGATGTAGCTGAGGAGGAACTTTTAATGCCTCTACTTCGGCTTACTCCCAATCTAATGATCTCACCTGTTGTGCATCTCCCAGAGCTTGGCCCCCATCCTCATTTCCCACACGCAGACTAAACCCTCTCCGCCGCCGCTCACGATCTTCCAGTCGTCCACCTGCACCGCGGTCACGCCCATGTGATGGCCGTACAGCGAGACCACCGAGGAGCCAGAACGCAGGTCAAACACTCGTACCCTGAGCAAGAAAAAACCCACAAAACAAAAGAAAAAAAGGAACAAGGTTATAGCAGAGACTTCGAACTAATTTAGAAAAAAAGTCGCCCCCACGCTTGTTTTTTTCCAACCTTCAAAGCGGCTTTGTGAGGACCGAATGATTGGCTGGCAGCCAAAGCAAACATAATAAGTGACCAAGAAAAAGGCACAAAGGATTTGGAAACCATCTGTGCCCACTGTTGCTTAATGGTACCGAAAGCAGCCAAAGGATAAGTGCACACGGACATGCTCCTAATCACCGAAATCTAATTACGCTCAAAAGCTACATATCCAGTTTTAGAGATATTGAGCCTTTGATGCATGTCTAAGCGCGATGTAACGACGGAGACGCCGCATCGTAGTGGACGCTGCATGGACGTGTCTTTGTGGCGTTTTAATTTCATTGAAACGCTCTTTGTCTCGCGCTCGTGAGCGAACGGAACTCGTGTTTTCCTGGCCGTTCCTAACTTTCATTAATCTCGCGCTGGAACGCAGGGCGACTCGGGCGAGCTGTCGACAGACACGTTTCCTTCAATTAATCAGACGTGCGGCTTTCCAACAGGTCCCGCACCAGACGCTCTGGGGAGCAACGTAAACGTAGTGACAGTTTATTCCTAACATTCAGTCGCATCGTGTTTCTGTGGAAAAATAAAGAACCAAGCATCAGCTATTTTCCTTTTCTTTTTCTCTGTGCCTCAAAATGTAGATTTGCTCAGATTTTAAATTCAAATTAGTAATTACTGATATTTAATCTATCTGCCTGTCTGTCAGTCTGTCTGTCTGGGCCTGCCTGCCTGCCTGTCTCTCTCTCTCTCTCTCTGTCTGTCTGTCTGTCTCTCTCTCGTTCTGTCTGTATCTGCCTGCCTGCCTGTCTCTCTGTCTGTCTGTCTGTATCGGCCTGCCTGTCTGTCTTCCTGTCTCTCTGTCTTTCTATCTGTATCGGCCTGCCTGTCTGCCTGTCTCTCTGTCTGTCTGTCTTTCTGTCTGTATTGGCCCGCCTGCCTGTCTCTCTCTCTCTGTCTGTCTGTATCGGCCTGTTTGTCTGCCTGCCTGTCTGTCTCTTTCTCTCTCTCTGTCTGTCTGTATCTGCCTGCCTGCCTGTTACTCTCTCTCTCTGTCTGTCTGTCTATTTGTCTGTCTCCGCCTGCCTGCCTGTCTCTTTTTGTCTGGCTACCTGTCTCTCTCTCTCTGCCTAATTGCCTGTCTGTCTGTTTTTCTTCCTGCGTGTCTGTCGGTTTCTCTCTCTCTCTCTCTCTCTCTTTCTCTCTCTCTCTCTCTCTGCCCGTATGTCCCTCTCTTCCTCTCTGTGTCAAATTAATTGAAAGGAGGGATGAATGCATGCATCAGGGCCTGGCCTTTGGCCACTCTAATGGCCACCCAGACCTAAATCCCCTCCTGTTTCCGCTCTGGGGGCTTGGACGGAGAGACGGACTCTCTGGCACTCACACAGATCATTTTGTTGAGCTCCTCAATCACAGAGAAAGACAATAGGTAAGAGCATCTTCCTTGCTTTCTCTCTCTGTATCTCTGTATCTCTGTATCTCTGTATCTCTCTCTCTCTCTCTCTCTCTCTCTCTCTCTCTCTCTCTCTCTCTCTCTCTCTCTCTCTCTCTCTCTCTCTCTCTCTCTCTCTCTCTCTCTCTCCTTATTGCAGATGTGCAGATCCAAAGAGCGCTCTGAGGATGCAGTGATGATTAAAAGGGGCCACAGCTGGACCCAACAACATGGGGCCCTCAACCCTTGGCTGTGTGCTTAGTGCCCGAGTGAAAACGCAGCAGGAGTTTATCTACAAAGGGCTGCTAAGCTTTTCTTCACTTGCCAAATAGTGCTTCCGCTGTCCAGGCACGAGTGCAACTGAAAGCCTCTTTACTTGGCACAGCGACTCGTACTCAGAAAAGGAGCTTCCAGATGTGTTTAGAGGCTTGTTTTTTTCTTTTTTTCTTTTCATGACCAATGCGTGCTCGCTTTCTCTTTTTCCAGAAGTAGTCCTTTGTCTGCTTAATCAATCTCCTTGAAGGTGATGAGGCTCAGATAATAACACGGTCCTTTTATCTGTGGAGTTTTTAGCCGCTTTACCTCCTAAACCATAAGTGTCTAAGTCTTTCAAATCCTTTTTACACAACCGTTTCAAAAGGTTAGACAACAAAAAAATAAATATATAAATAAACTAGAAAAAAACACCACATGACAGGATGGGGGCTTGTGCTTAACAAATATTATATTTTTTCATTATGGGATGTACTAAATAGATGTTTTTAAAATAAAAATATTATGGAAAAAATATGAAGGGAAACTACATAGTAAAAAAAAAATGCAAAAAAACAATTTCTCATTTTATATATATATATATATATATATATATATATATATATATATATATATATATATATATATATATATATTATTAGGAAGTTTTTATTTTAGAGTACAGTGGTACCATAGAATACGAATCAAAATTGATTTACGTATCGGTTTCCGCATAGAAATTCAGAATCTCGTGGGCTAAAATTTAAAGAGATTTAAAAAAAAAAAGGTGAAAGTAGTGAAACGAAGCAAAGTGCATTAAAAAGAAGAGAAAAATAAGCGATAACAGTGATGCGTGTGACAGTCTGCCTGATATCATAGTGGAAGGAGATTCGTCTCCTTCCAAACAATAATTCTCCCTCCTTCATCTCCATCATAGTAAAGAACCCAGTAAAGATAATGTTTTCCTCTTAGATGTTAAGGCACCATTATTAAATATTAAATACTAAATAATTCCTTTGAAGCGAAGCCAGGAGCATGAAAGCACAAGGAACAAGAGCGGTAGATAGTCCAGGTGATCTACGGTCATAACTAGTAGATCGGACGATGAGTGAAGGGGAATAGGGACCTTATATAGGGGATGGTCCAAATGAGTCTGGTTCCTCTCAAGGTTTCTTCCTTATTACATCTAAGGGAGTTTTTCCTTGCCACAGTCGCCACGGCTGCTCATCAGAAATAAATACACACCATTCACCTTAACTGTTGATTTCTGTAAAGCTGCTTTGAGACAATGTCTGTTGTAAAAAGCACTATAGAAATAAACTTGATGGTAAATCAGGTGTAGGTGATTAGTAGGAGGAAGAGGCTAAGCGAGAGTGTGGAGTAAAGGAGGGAGGTGTGGCTGGTGGTTCTTTCACAATAATATTAGTGCATATTGGTGATATTTAAAATTTTTTATAATAATATTGAAGGTCGTTCGGAACGAATTATCCCACTTTTCATTATTCCTTATGGGGAATTGATGGAAATTCATATTGAATATTTCAGAGTGCGAATCGTGTTCCGGAACGAATTCAATTCGTATTCTGAGGTACCATTCCATTTTACTGATCCCAGAGGGAAATTGAAATATTTCTTCGCAAGAAAGAAAATAGAAAGAAAGAAAGAAAGAAAGAAAGAAGTGTGGCAGCTTGGTGATACTTGGTGATGATATCCCTCTAATAAACTCATTTCTAATCCTGTCCATCGTGGTCACTCCCAACGAAAACCTCAACATCTTCAGCTCTGCTACCTCCAGCTCCACCTCCTGTCTTTTACTCAGTGCCACTGTCTCTAAACCAGACAACATCTCAGGTCTCACCACAGTCCCATAAACTTTCCCTTTCACTCTCACAAATACTCTTCTATCACAAATCACTCCTGCTATCACTCTTCTCCACCCACTCCACCCTGCCTGCACTCTTTTCTTTACTTCTCTAACACATTATATAAAGTCGAATAAATGTGTTTTATTGGTAGTTTTACGTATTAGTTTATACACATTATGACTGATCAGGAACTCACTGAACCTTATTTTTCCAGCCACATGTGGTTCTTAGAGGCACGCAATTGTCTAGGATGCATTTCATGAATATTTCTCTTTATTATTATTATTGGCTCATGTTATATACTATATAAAACTCCAAATGCAACTCGGAGAGAAAGATGGCAGGCGTGTTTTGGGAAGAATCAGAACAACTCGATTTATGCTAATGCTTTTCTTATAACGAGCTTCTCCCTTACCTCCGGCAAAACAATTCATGGCAGTGTAGAAATGCGAGATGTTAGGTATTAATCCCAGCTTGTTTAGGACACTTGAGGTTTCCAGGCTTATGCAGAGATGACAGAAGTGTGAGTGAGAAAGTGCATGCTGGATCATTTGCGTGTGCGTGTGTTTTGTACGTGACGCACCGCCTGTCTTTGTTTCCACACACCAGCAGATGAAGGGGGGCATCTCTCAGGCTGATGCAGGTGAAGTCTCCAGCTGAGCTCCCCAACACCAGCTCAGTCTGGCTGGTCTCCAGGCTGTACACCCGAATCTGAGGACACAGAAAGAAGCTGATGGTGTGGACGGAGAGATAAGCGATAACTAGAGAGAGAGAGACGGGTGTGATCAGAGACAGACACGTCTCTGACGATGGCAGCTTTCCAACTCGGGCACCTGCTCCAGAGACCTCACTTAAACGCTCAAACATCTCACACGTCTCTGCAAACTCCAGATAACAATCTGTATACTACATTAAAAAACGTTTTTGTTTTTTTTTACTTTTGGATTTTGGATTGTGGAGATTTGTGGAGATTCATTCAACTACAAGGATGTTAGTAAAATCAGGTACTGATGTAGTTGAGGTGAGGAGACTTGGGGTTCAGTCAGTGTTCACATTCATTCATCCTAAAGATGTTCAGTAAAGTGGAAGTCGGAGCTCTATAGCAGGTATTTTCACTCCACAAATGTACACTTTATTTTACTTAACTTCGGACGGACGGACGGACAGATGGACGGATGGATTGGGATGGGTGGATAGATGGGTGGATGGATGGATGGGTGGATGGATGGATGGATGGATGGATGGATGGATGGATGGATGGATGGATGGATGGATGGATGGATTGGATGGATTGGATGGATTGGATGGATTGGATGGATTGGATTGGATGGATTGGATGGATTGGATGGATAGATAAACAAGTTGTCGGATTTTCTTCTTCCAGTATTTGGAACCACTGGTGTTTTAGTCTGTCTATAAATATGTGATATTGTGGATTATGTCTGGGGTTTTTTTATGATTTATTTTAAGTTTATCGATTGTTGGTTTGTTTATTTTGTTTGCTGTATCGTCCGTGTTTATGGACCATGTGTGCCCTTTAATAAAGTTTAAAGTAAATTAGATCTTAGGTTTGGTTATAAGAGCTTTAACTCTATTCACTACACTGCAGTGGAGGTAAGAGATTTATATTGATTTAGTCGCAAGTGTACAAGCAGTTACTATAATTCCACATATATGACTGTTACCCCTGTGAGACCTCCACCATCTCTCCAAATCGTTTGCCAAATCGTTTGCTACAAAAAAAAAAAAAAAAAAAAGAATTATCGAATAAAACAAATTCAATGCTGACAGCTGGATGAGAAACAGCTTTGGCTGGCATCATGGCAGCTCCAAAATTGGCAAATTGCTGGTTGTAGCTACCAGCTATACACTGCAAAAGGAAGGGGGGGGGGGTGAAGCAAGGAGAATAGCCAAATTGGACATGAATAATTGAACCGGCAGATAAAAAAATCAAACAAAAGCAAGGCGAGCGAAAAGGGAGCTGCATGATGTAAGTTTTGTGAAGGTGCCAGATGTTTAGTGGCACCAGGACGGGCCAGAGACTCTTAATTGAGCGCTGGACTCCGGCGAGCCAAAACCTCAGCAAAATGCGGAACATGACAAGCAAACGGATTGAGTGAAGGAAAAAAAAAAGGGAGTCTTTGTTCTGTGTTAAATTTCTTTCCTTTTTTTTTTTTTTGCAATGCTTCCTTAATCGATCCATGCTTGAAACTCTTGTTGCAACTAAACACTAAAAAGGACCCAAAGATTGTATTGTGCATATTTTAATTAAATTCAGACGCACTTCTTCGAAGTCGATTAAACTCGGCCGTCATATACTACATGTACGTCCCATATTGCAGCTAGATGGCGTCTCGAGTACTTAATTATAGCCGAGCGCTAAAGAGGCACAGGAACAAAGCCTGCATTATCATGCAGATTACACGGTAATGTTGCTAAGGTGTACAGAGAAATTCATTCACGTTAAGAGATTGCTTCACTGGATTCGATGTACGTCCTATACCCTGTTTATCCCTCCTAATTACGCCTAAATGGATACCAAATTATTTCATTTGTGTGTGTGTGTGTTTTTTTTTTATGCAAGTCTAACAGGAATTCTCTTGAACAAGCTCCTCTACAGCTCACAATTTCAGCACCCAACGGTGCAATACGGTGTTGTGTTGTTTTTTTCACCAGACAGATTGTCTGCTAAATGCGAAAGTGGCGCCTCTGGGTATGCCAGCATGAGTTGGGCGCATGGTGTGTGTGTGTGTGTGTGTGTGTGTGTGTGTGTGTAGGGCTGGCTTTGTGTGTGTGTTCCAGAAACACACTGAAAGTAAGCAAGTTTTACACACACACACACACACACACACTCCAGAAATAGTCCAAGGATTTGATTTCTTCCTACGATCTGAAATGAAACTGGGGAAAAAAAAAAAAAAAAAAAAAAAGATGCATACTGTACCACATCTTAACTGAATGCAGATGTATCAAGGGACAATTGAACTGGTGCAGCAATCACCCCAAGGATATGTTTTTACATGACGTAGCTTCTGCATCATGAACGCGAAGGCGTTTTGATATTACTAACAATAAATATCCTTGCAGGCAGAGAATCTTTTTTTAAACCGCAAACCCCAGTGTGAGCTGTGTGGTGAAAGAACAGGAAAAAAACAGCGAGGCTAAATCTCAGTGTGAGTTCTAGATAATCATCAACAGCTTCAGCATCTTTAAAAAGAAAGAAACACGACTAATCCTCTCACATTCCTGGTTGGCAGGTCTTTAAATATTGTTTTCTGCCTGTCAGCTGTTTGGTTGTGAAGTGGAAGTTCGTTCAGTTTAACTCTGTGCCAGAACACTAGAAACGTCTTGAAGCATGCTTCCTAAGAACCGGAGGAAGTGTGGTGCAGTGAGGGGTGAGAGCAGGGCTCTGAGGGGGGCTGTCTGTTTTCAGCTTTGTAGGTGAGAATCAGAAAAGGTGTTTTATACTTCTCATACAGAGAGCAGGGTCAGAGCACGGGGTCAGTGCATGGGGTCAGAACGCACAGTCAGTGCATGGGGTCAGAGCATGAGGTACCCCAAGAGTGAAAGCTTGGTGATAGCAGGGTTTGAACCTTCCAAGCAGTAAACCAGAGCCTGAAACACTGAGCTACTACCTCCCCGAAAGAAAGAAAGAAAGAGAAAGAAAGAAAGAAAGAAAGAAAGAAAGAAAGAAAGAAAGAAAGAAAGAAAGAAAGAAAGAAAGAAAGAAAGAAAGAAAGAAAGAAGGAAAAGAAAGAAGGAAAACACGTGTCCTTTCCCATTCAGTAAATTGCACCCGCTAACAGCTGATGAAATCCAGTTGGAAAAGCAGAATTTCTCGATTGTAACTAGCCAAACACGGTGGCAGGTGTGTGAGAGTGTCTTCTTCTTCTTCTTTCAGCTTCTTCCATTAGGGGTCACCACAGCGGATCATCCGTCTCCACACCCCCCTGTCCTCTACATCTGCCACTTTCAAACCAAACCTCTTGCGGCACTCTGTCGTACGCTTTCTCTAAATCCACAATGCAACTACTTCTGACCTTCTCTATACTTCATCAACAGCCTCAAAGCAAATAATGCGTCTGTGGTGCTCTTCCTCGGCACGAAACCATACTGTTGCTCACAGATGGTCACCTCTTCTCTCAGCCTGGCTTCCACTACTCTTTCCCATAACTTCATGGTGTGACTGATCAACTTAATTCCCCTGTAGTTACTGCAGGTCTGCACATCTCCGTTATGCTTAAAGATCAGTACCAGCACACTCCTTCTCCATTCCTCAGGCATCCTCTCCCCTTCCAGAATCCTGTTAAACAATCTGGTTAAAAACTCCACTGCCATCTCTCCTAAACATCTGCACGCTTCTACCGGTATGTCATCTGGTCCAACCGACTTTCCATTCTTCATCCTCTTAATCGCTGCTCTCACTACCTCCTTACTAATCCTATATACATCCTGCTTCACCAACTCCACATCCTCCAACCTTCTCTCTCTCTGATTTTCCTCATTCATCAGCTGCTCAAAATACTCCCTCCATCTTCTCAACACACTCCCCTCACTAGTCAACACATTTCCCTCTCCATCCTTTATCGCTCTAACTTGCAGCACATCCTTCCCAGCTCGGTTCCTCTGCCTGGCCAATCGGTAGGTGTGTGAGAGTGTATATGTTTATATATGATCTATCGTCTGTCCTATTTTTTAATTGACTGATGACTATTGGCTGGATTTTTGGAGGCATGGCAGGCAAATTTACAGCAGGGAAAAAACATATTGGAAGATAATTAAAATCAGTTGTAACTGCTAAGAATCTGTTGAAAGGAATTTCCTGGCAATTGTCAAAGATTATGGTGGAGGACAAACAAATGATTGTGGAAAAAGTGTCTTTCTATATATTCGAAATAAAACTGGCTGTTATAGAAAAGTAATTTACTTAACCCAGCCATTAGGGGGGCACAAGCCAGTGTACTCTTAGTGCCGGTCCCAAGCCCGGGTAAATGGGGAGGGTTGCGTTAGGAAGGGCATCCAGCGTAAAACATGTGCCAAATCAAATATGCGGATCACAAATGAGAATTTCATACCGGATCGGTCGAGGCCCGGGTTAACAACGACCACCACAGGTATCGTTAGCCGACAGGGTACCGGTGGAAATTGGGCTACTGTTGGCCCGAAGGAGGAGAAGGAGAGGAGGAAGGCGTCTACAGAGACGGCAGGAAAAGAAGCAGTGTAGGAGAGTAGAGGTTCGGGTTGGTACTTTAAATGTTGGTACTATGACGGGTAAAGGGAGAGAGATAGCTGATATGATGGAGAGGAGAAAGGTAGATGTGTTGTGTGTTCAGGAGACCAAGTGGAAAGGGAGCAAGGCCAGGAACATTGGAGGTGGGTTTAAACTGTTTTATCATGGTGTGGATGGGAAGAGAAATGGTGTAGGGGTGATTCTGAAGGAAGCGTACAGTAAGAGTGTAGTGGAGGTGAAGAGAGTTTCTGATAGGGTGATGATCGTGAAGGTGGAAGTTGAAGGGATGATGATAAATGTCATCAGTGCCTATGCTCCACAAGTTGGCTGTGAGATGGAGGAGAAAGAAAGATTCTGGAGTGAATTAGATGAAGTGGTAGATGGTGTACCTAGGAAAGAACGATTGGTGATTGGGGCAGACTTTAATGGGCATGTAGGTGAAGGGAACAGAGGTGATGAGGAGGTGATGGGTAGGTATGGTTTTAAGGAGAGGAATGTGGAAGGGCAGATGGTGGTAGATTTTGCTAAAAGGATGGAAATGGCAGTGGTGAACAAGTATTTTAAGAAGAAGGAGGATCAAAGGGTGACGTATAAGAGTGGAGGAAGGTGCACACAGGTGGATTATCTTCTGTGTAGGAGATGCAACCTGAAGGAGATTGGAGACTGTAAGGTGTTGGCGGGGGACAGTGTAGCTAGACAGCATCGGATGGTGGTCTGTAGGATGGTTTTGGAGGCGAAGAAGAAGAGGAGGAAAGTAAGGTTTGAAAGAAGAATAAGATGGTGGAAACTGAAGGAGGAAGAGTGTAGTGTGAGGTTCAGGGAAGAGGTCAGACAGGGGCTTGGTGGTGGTGAAGAGGTGCCGGATGATTGGGCAACTACTGCAGGAGTGATGAGGGAGGCAGCTAGAAAAGTACTTGGTGTGACATCTGGAAATAGAAAGCAAGACAAGGAGACGTGGTGGTGGAATGAGGAAGTGCAGGAGAGCATTAGGGAAAAGAGATTGGCAAAACAGAAGTGGGATCGACAGAGTGATGAGAAGAGTAGGCAGGAGTACAAGGAGATGCGGCAGCAGGTTAAAAGGGATGTGGCGAAAGCCAAGGAAAAGGCATATGAGGAACTGTATAAGTGGTTGGACACTAAGGAAGGAGAAAAGGATTTATACCGATTGGCCAAGCAGAGGGACCGAGCTGGGAAGGATGTACTGCAAGTTAGAGCAATAAAGGATGGAGAGGGAAATGTGTTGACTAGTGAGGAGAGTGTGTTGAGAAGATGGAGGGAGTATTTTGAGCAGCTGATGAATGAGGAAAATCAGAGAGAGAGAAGGTTGGAGGATGTGGAGTTGGTGAAGCAGGATGTAGATAGGATTAGTAAGGAGGAAGTGAGAGCAGCGATTAAGAGGATGAATAATGGAAAGTCGGTTGGACCAGATGACATACCGGTAGAAGCGTGGAGATGTTTGGGAGAGATGGCAGTGGAGTTTTTAACCAGATTGTTTAACAGGATTCTGGAAGGGGAGAGGATGCCTGAGGAATGGAGAAGGAGTGTGCTGGTACCGATCTTTAAGCATAAGGGAGATGTGCAGACCTGCAGTAACTACAGGGGAATTAAGTTGATCAGTCACACCATGAAGTTATGGGAAAGAGTAGTGGAAGACAGGCTGAGAGAAGAGGTGACCATCTGTGTGCAACAGTATGGTTTCATGCCGAGGAAGAGCACCACAGATGCCTTATTTGCTTTGAGGATGTTGATGGAGAAGTATAGAGAAGGACAGAAGGAGCTGCATTGTGTATTTGTGGATTTAGAGAAAGCGTACGACAGGGTGCTGAGAGAGGAGTTGTGGTATTGTTTGAGGAAGTCAGGTGTGTCAGAGAAGTATGTGAGGGTGGTGCAGGACATGTATGAGGACAGTGTGACGGCAGTAAAGTGTGCAGTAGGTACGACAGACTGGTTCAGGGTGAAGGTTGGACTGCATCAAGGATCGGCCCTGAGCCCTTTCCTGTTTGCAGTGGTGATGGACAGGTTGACGGACGAGGTCAGACAGGAGTCTCCCTGGACTATGATGTTTGCAGATGATATTGTGATTTGTTGTGAGAGTAGGGAGCAGGTTGAGAAGAGCCTGGAGAGGTGGAGATATGCGCTGGAGAGAAGGGGAATGAAAGTCAGTAGGAGTAAGACAGAGTACATGTGTGTGAATGAGAGGGAGGGCAGTGGAGTGATGCGGTTGCAGGGAGAAGAGGTGGAGAAGGTGGAGGAGTTCAGGTACCTGGGGTCAACAGTGCAAAGTAATGGAGAGTGTGTTAGGGAAGTAAAGAAAAGAGTGCAGGCAGGGTGGAGTGTGTGGAGAAGAGTGACATGAGTGATTTGTGATAGAAGAGTATCTGCAAGAATGAAAGGGAAAGTTTATAGGACTGTGGTGAGACCTGCGATGTTGTATGGATTAGAGACAGTGGCATTGAGTAAAAAACAGGAGGTGGAGCTGGAGGTAGCAGAGCTGAAGATGTTGAGGTTTTCGTTGGGAGTGACGAGGATGGACAAGATTAGAAATGAGTTTATTAGAGGGACAGCACATGTAGGATGTTTTGGTGACAAGGTGAGGGAGGCGAGATTGAGATGGTTTGGACATGTGCAGAGGAGGGACATGAATTATATTGGTAGAAAAATGCTGAAGATGGAGCCACCAGGTAGGAGGAAAAGAGGAAGGCCAAGGAGGAGGTTCATGGATGTGGTGAGGGAAGACATGCAGGTAGTTGGTGTAAAAGAGGCAGATATAGAGGACAGGGTGGTATGGAGACGGATGATCCGCTGTGGCGACCCCTAATGGGAGCAGCCGAAAGAAGAAGAAGATAGAAAAGTAATTAACTTCATGCCAGACCGCATCCCAACTTCTTATTAGACTTATTATGTTATATAAACACTATTTGATAGATAAAGCTACCTGACTGAATATTATGCATTTTCAATGATTTGCCATTTACCACCGGCAAAACATGCTAACGTTGGCGCACTGTTGTCTTTATCGAGGCGTAAAATTCACCACTGTGACAATGCAGAGGCAAAGACACTTCGGAAAGTGTGAATCTTTTCACCGAGTGAACTCGGGATGCCTCTTTCACTTCATTAACAGGTTTTAATGAGTCGTATGCCTGCTCATTAAGGAACATAGAAACACCTCGGATCTGCCAGTGTGTGTGCTGGCAACTCGAACTTCCCCTCGCGCGGTATGAAAATCCCCGTCAACACACGGCGCCGATGGCAGACATGACAATGACATGCAGGCAGAGCAGGAAAAAGGTGCTAATAATGAATTGGCAAAAAATGGAGGGATGTCAAAGATCAGTGCAGAACTGAACGCAGGATTGTTTGATGGGAACTTAAAGCTGCTACTGGGTCAGTGAGCTTTGCACTTTCACTGGATAGAAGGGTGTAGTTTATATAGATAGTCATCTAGCCTCTGAACTTTCCAGACATTCCATATTACTTTCTAAACCTCCTACTGAAGATGGACCAGTGGTGGACAAAGTACACAAACCATGTAGTTGAGTGTTAAAGTGAAGATTCATTCTGTTAAATGTGACTCCAGTAAAAGTAAGTGTTCCTTTAAAGTTTAAATGGTCACTTGAGTAAAAGTACAAAAGTTTTTGCCTTCAAATGTACTTCAGTATCCAAAGTACTATGATTTATTATAGCTATAATGTTCCTATGAAGTTGCAAAACATATTTGTCCTTTAAATGAATGTAATGAATGTAATTGTAGTAGCAATTTATACCTGCAAAACTAAATTAGTGTTAGCAATTTATACCCATTTGTGACGTAGGAACGTCGCGTCACGGAATAGATGCTCGGATATTTTAATGAACTGTTCATATATTGTCCGTCTGTGTCCGAGTAGTCGTTTCCGCTCATCTCCGGCTGGGTACTTCTCAGCAAATGTTGTCTGCTTCGTTTGGAAACGTCATTTGACTACTTTTTTTGCTCATCACATATCAAACATGCCGGCATCACTGGCAGTAAAAGCGAATGTATGTGTCCAGGCAGAATTAAATTGTCTTTTTTTTAATCTGAGATTTTTTTTTTAGATTTATCCATAGTTAGTTTACGAGAGCTGGGGTCTGGACATTAATATCAGCTACTTGCTGACTCCTGTGCTAGGTGATCGAGCAGTGAATTGGCAAGGCAATGGTCCATGGGATGGTCAAGGTGATGGGCCAGGGGGAAAAGGCCAAACAGAAGGGCCAGTTGAAGGGACCAGGTGACTGCCTGGTCTATGGCCCAGAAAAACGACCAGGTTGTCACCAGGTGAAAGACTAGATAATGGAGCCAGCCTAAGGGGCCAAGTAGTGTGTCGGGCCAAGCAACGGGCCAGGGCAGGATTTCTCAGTTCCAGTCCCATAGTCCACAACAGACTCCCTACTATGGGACCTGTAATTAATTTTGTTAATTATCAGTAGTAAATCTGGTCTGGCAGTAAATTCGTTGATAAATGTTTTGCAATTACATTGTCACCATTTTTTTTTAAAAATAGTGGTGCTGCATTTCAAAGTTAAAACTAAAAGTATGTTGTATCACAGCATTGCCTCAAGTTAAAGAAAGATACATGCACTGCTTTTCAAATACCTAGTTGGAAACAAAGTTTGGTTTTGGCTCTGTACTTTAGAACTGTTTTTAAAAGCAGGTAAATGAAGTTAAACGTGGTTGATGGTGTCCCTATTTTAGGAGATCACGTGTTGCTTTGGAGTATTTCTTGAATCGTTCTTAATATTTGCAAACCATTTGAAAAACAATTGTGCAAACAAAAGCAAAATTTATCACTGGATAATAAATGAATTATTTGTTTTTTTTCCTCAAAATTCTTAATTCATCGGTCAAAAATAAGTATTTGTTAATTTGCATGCACTACTGATCTAATTGTTTGTGGTTGCTTTGAGTGTATTAACTTGAATAGAGAACATCATAAGTGAAGATTAAAGAAGAACAAAAATTCTCTCATGACACCCCACCTGTCATGCCTTTATTCCCCACTAGAGGGGCGTGCCCAACACTTTAAAAACCATTGACTTAAACAATGAACTGATGGCTAGATGTTTTGGGAGTTGAGACTATTCAGGTGAGAACCGGTATAATATATTTTGCTCAACATGACAACAAGTGACTTTGTAGGAAACAACAGAATGAATTCAATGAATGTACTAAAGTATTCGTCATTTGTTCAAAGTGATGAGAAATTGTTTTTATGACATGGAGGCTAAACAAGTAGTTATGAGAATTTCATTGCTGATCTGAGAAATGCACCAGAGCAACTGAGAAAAACTGTAAAGTACGAAATGGAGGTACAAGAAGTATGCGATATTAATTTGTGCATGTGTGGCACGCAAAGATAGTCTTTTCTACAATCTGCTGAAAGACTCTGGCAGAGGTGTACAGTGGTTAACCGCTATCAAAAGCCATTGTCGCTTCTGCCTTCAAGGTTTTTATCTGTGCAGCTCAGAGTGGTTAGGGTGAATGACTGACTTGACCACTCACCTCGAGAGTGAGCCATTTTTCGTCTCTGAAAAACTACAAATTGTTTCGAGCACGAGGTGCAATTTCTGCACTGTGAAGTGCTGCCCAATGTATTTGAAAGGGTTCAGGCGGAACTCTCAACCGGTTGTTAAGGTGATTTTGTTCACTTCGGTGTTCATTTTGCACTCGCGTCACATCAATAACAAAGACAAATGGTTCAATTTCACCCCTCCTACCCGTCCGGGGTGATGGGAATTACCTGGATGGTGCATGTGCACATGTATGCCTGGAGCCTCGACAAAAATGCAGTAGTGGTACACGACACTGTACGAGGTGGTATCAAAACGTTTCGAGACCTGTTTCATAACACATCAACAGATGTGAGCACAAGGCACAGGGATCTTCATAAGTAATCGTCCTGTGTACATTGGTACACCAGTGTAGAACAATAAGCAAGGCTGAAATTCGGCGTGAATCCTGACAAATCTGCCGCAGAGACGTTTGAAATTATCAAACAACGTGATCTCACTTCCGCATCCACCCTACTCCCCAGATTTGGCTCCTGCGGACTTCTTTCTCTTCCCAAAGATGAAGATCTAGCTTAAAGGTCGCTGTTTTGACACCACTGCGGAGATCCAGCGCGAATTGCAGAAGGTGATTGACACGCTCCGAAAAGAAGACTTCCAGGACATATTCCAGAGGTGGCAGGAACCCCCTTAGGTTATATTCCAGAAGTGGCAGGAACCCCCCAGGTCATATTGCAAAATTGGCTGGAACCCCCCAGGTCATATTCCAGAAGTGGAAGGAACCCCCCAGGTCATATTTCAGAAGTGGCAAGAACCCCCCAGGTCATCTTCCAGAAGTGGCAGGAACCCCCCAGGTCATATTCCAGAAGTGGCAGGAAGACACCCCCCCCCGGTCATATTCCAGAAGTGGCAGGAACCCCCCAGGTAGTTTTCCAGAAGTGGCAGGAACCCCCAAGGTCATATTCCAGAAGTGGCAGGAACCCCCCAAATCGTATTCCAGAAGTGACAGGAACCCCCAAGGTCATATTCCAGAAGTGGCAGGAACCCCCAAGGTCATATTCCAGAAGTGGCAGGAACCCCCCAAATCATATTCCAGAAGTGGCAGGAACCCCCCAAATCATATTCCAGAAGTGACAGGAACCCCCCCAGGTCATATTGCAGAATTGGCAGGAACGCTGCGGGCGCTGTATTGCTGTGCATGGTGACAATAATTAAAGGTGATGGTGTGTAAACGTAGATAAATAAAGTACTTTCTTGTAAACAGAGCTCGCCTTGAAACCTTTTGATACCACCTTGTATTTGCTCCTGCTGCCAGACAGTGGCGTTTCTTTATGTCTGTATCTTTCTAGTTATTGTCTTGTACACATGCCAGACCCTAAAAACACCTTACAGTGCTACTCATTTATTATCATTACTAATATTTATTAACAGCTTTTTTCTTTTCACATTTCTATTTAAAACATAATTATAATAGGCTGTATATTAACTTATTTAAAGAAAACTGGTAGTTCTGTGTGAAATGAGACATTGAGCACCCCCATGTAATCAAAATGGAACAATCCTCAAATCTTCAAATATTCGGGGTCACCCCTACTACCGATGCGGCCCATTAAATGCTTATTTCCTTCTACTGAAATGAGTGTTTACGCATTTCAAGCATATTTCAATCATACCCTATGCTTTAAATGAGCGTTCCTGTTCCTGCTATCCTTATTATCAATACTCAATGCACTCTCTGTGAGATATATCCTCCCTAAGGTTGCACAATTCTTGGAGGTTTCAAGACTTGTAACTTTCCATGGGAATTAACAGAAAATTTGGGAAATAAAAGGAATCAAATTGAATAAAATGGGAATTTACAAAATTATAGGTTATAACAATGTAGTTTAAACTTACTACATTAAACTACATAAAGAAAAAAATCTTGCAGGATAAACAACCAGATTTAATGCTATTTCAATTGAATTTCTACCCTGCACTGCCATCAGTCACAAAAAAAACCCCAGTAATATTTGAAATATAGGTTAAGAAATATCTATAATTGTTCTACTTACAAAGTAAAAAATAGTTATTTTTTTATCTGTATAAGTTTGCATGCATGTCAGCTTATGACCAAACAAAATGTTTATATTTATGTTTTTTTTATATGATACAGTTTATATTAATTTCCCCAAATTTCTAATTAATTCCCAGTAAGTTTCCAACTTGTACTATTTCCCAAATTCCCCAGTTTCCACAAAGTTTCTAGAAATGTACCAGAAATAGCTAGATAACTCTTATTCTCCAACTAGGTCAGGTTCTTCCTCAGCAACAACATCTTACTACTTAACCTCTAACCAACTTAAGATCCTGTTAAATGCTGTGCTGTGAATGCGGTTACGCAGAGTTTTTGTACCATTGTGTATCATTCAGTCTGGTAAGTTAGCCGGGACCCTGTTCCTCGTTGCCCCTTGCTAGCACGGTTAAAATGCATTTCACCAGTTTCCATACCAACAATCTGCAGCAAAATATCCAACAATGAAATCAGAAACCAATTTAAACTCTTTGAAGTAAAGAAAAAAAATAAAGAAAATATATGAAAAACAAAAAATAATCAATCAAATAGAATAAATACAATACAAATAATGATGTTAAATATCATTAGCGTAATTGTCAGAATTCACTGAGAAATTTCACCACAAATAAAAACAGCAACGCTATGAAACCAAGCTGAAATTTATTCATCATTTTGCTTCAGCAAAAAGCTGTTCGAGGGTGAAATATTCCTCCCCTGACATCATTTAGATGAAACGGGGCTTTGAGAAATTGTTCTGTCACTCAAAGATTCGCCGTTCGGTTCGCTGTAGTTTTTGAAGCCCGTCTCGCTAATGAGTGCGTTTAAATGGCGGTGATGTCAGCGGGAAAGCAGAGCCAAGCTATTGTCTAATACGGAGGGACACCATCTGCACACATCCATCATGCACTCATCTAATTACCATCTACAGTCATCCTGCGGTACACATTACTCCAGCTACCGTTCGGTCCGGTTCTTCCGGGAGTTGGACCTGAGCTCAGGTGAACATCTCTGAAGACCAAAGAGGTCTTTTTAATTTCTCGGGAAAGTCTCTAGCGACATTAGTAGTTTATTATAAAAGCGTTTACACATCGGACTTAAGTGTTGTTAGGCTTTTTTTCTGCATGATGACCATGGTGATTAACACTGTTTAAACTCTAATAAGTCCCCTGGGTTTTTATTTCTTTTAGTCCATCTCTAACGTGTTTGGGGCACAGACTAAACAAATAAAGCGCCGTTTCTCTGAAACGTCAAGACTAAAAACAAACAGAAGTCTCCTATGAGAAACTTCAGGACCCAAGGCTTATTGTACTCAAGTACTAATTATGTGAGTGGTCCTAAAGGAGAGGAACTATTTTTGAAACGACCCCAAATGTACCAGCTCATAACAGCCATGCTCTTGAGAATTTACACACACACACACACACACACACACACACACACACACACACACACACACACACACACACACACACACACACACACACACACACACACACACACACACACACACACACACACACACACACACCAAGAAATTACCATGTAACAAAAATGTGTTATAAAAATAGGGCAAAATATATAAATGAGAAACTATTTAAAAATCTATTTCCCACCAGATGATATGAACGCACAATACCAACTTGATTGATTTATGATTTACACCTGAGCGGTTGAGTACTAAAAGCCTCGCTCATTGACCCAGAATTGGAAGTTTGGGATTTGAACCCCCTTCCTTCTGATCCAAGGTCCAAAACCACCGAGCTACCACCTCTCCACAAGCGATTTTACCTGGTTAACGCATGATTCCATTTCTGTAGCTTTTTAAAATAAAATCTCTTTAGCAAACAACAACACAAAAAAACTAGCACTTCTTGCAATCTTCCTGAACAAACAGTGGTACGATTTTTGCAAAGGATGGGAAAGCCACCTTCAAAAGCCTCTTTCGCTCTCTTTCTGTTGATCTACGCGTGCTCCTGAGCTACTCATCGTTCTTTCCAGATCTGCCTAGTCCATCTATGGACTGGAATTTTGTCATCATTCTGGAATAATTCCAGATGAAGATGTTTAAACTC
The DNA here is from genome assembly GCF_946808225.1 of Silurus aristotelis. Classification (NCBI taxonomy): domain Eukaryota; kingdom Metazoa; phylum Chordata; class Actinopteri; order Siluriformes; family Siluridae; genus Silurus; species Silurus aristotelis. Next base: position 15,931,718 of record NC_139596.1, on the reverse strand, counting down.
AACAATTATGCAGATGGATTTGGATTGTAATTGATCAAAGTTTTCTATAATGGTTCAGGACTACGGTTGCCATGAACAGTTTTGCATTTAAGTCTCCATCAACTGGACATTCATTACACATATGAATGAATGGGTTCCCTTTTGAGTCTGGTTCCTCTCATGGGTTCTTGCTCGTACCACGTATCTCAGGGAGTTTTGCCTTGCCATCATCACCACTTGCTCGCTCATAAGGGATCGTTTATGATGCTAAAATGTAATATTTAGAATTTATTTCATTCTGTAAAAGCTGCTTTGGGCCAATGTCGGTTGTTAAACAAAAACTCTTAGTGAAGAACACTGATTATCTCTCCATCATGGCATGGCAAGTGGGTATTTATTAGGCAACAAGTGAACATTTTGTCCTAAAGTTGACGTGTTTGAAGCAGGAAAAATGGGCGAGCGAAAGAATTTGAGCGAGTTTGGCGAGGACCAAATTGTGATGTCTAGACGACTGGGACGCATTGCTGCACGTGGGGAGCGATCGCTGTTCTGTGTGGTCAGATTCAACAGACGAACTGTTATGCCTGATCAGTGTATAAATCTGGGTCTCCTACAATGTTGATATTTAAGTAAATCATCTGTTAGAATTACGCCTTGTGTAGTACGTTTGCAGACTGACCTTGTTTCCTCCGTCGTTCATGCCCCAGCCGCAGCTCTTCACTCCCACCGCAGCTCGGCATGCGCTCACACCCAGGCAGGTCACGGGTTGGCCGTACACCGAATGAAGAACTCGAGCTCCTTCTTGCTTCTCTTCCTCATGGTCTTCCTTTCTTACACTTGGACCTAGCAGATACACACTCTCAGCAGCCCAGGCTGAAACCAGTGGGCTCTCACGCTTTCCTGGAACCACCAACACCCCGTCCACCTAAACAACCAGACAAATAAATGTCGATTTTTTTGAAGACCATTGATACCACACGCACCATTTTTAAAATAAAAGTCTTACACAGTGCATTCAGAAAGTATTTAGACACCCCTCACTTTTTTTTTTATATTGTTCTGTTGCAGCCTGAAACTTCAATTGTTTTGTTTTATATTCATCGGGTAAAAACAGAATTCTAGGAAAGAAAAATAAATATGACATGTACATTGAGAAGTTTGCTCAGGTGCCTTCCTAGTCCTCTCGAAACGTTCCCGAGATGTTTCTACGCCTTCGCAGGAGTCTACACATGTGCATCAAATACTCCACATAAAGGGTTTAGAGACGTCTATTTAACATTTTTGAAAGGAGTCTCCAGTGTCAGGGTTTAGAAAAAGCCAGATGTAAAGCAGGAAAGGCCAAACTTGCTGCAACAAATGCTTACAGCTGCTTACAACATATGTGAAAGCAGCAACTGATGACTACAAAAAGGTTTAAATGTATGAGTCATGGTTTCATTGTAGTCGTCACTAAATATTCACTTACAGGTTTATCCAACTGGGTGAGACACACGGTGCTCCAGTAGCCCCGATCATCTGGAGCATCCACTCGCACCTCCGACCCGGATGCAGAGGAGACCACTGGCGTGTCGGCGCTCAGATCGAGGGCACTTACCTGCTGCAGGTGCTGATAGTGATGGATAGGCTCTCGACCAGATCTGGTGCTCCAGACGTTCACACACCCTAAACATTCAGATTTATTTTCACACTTTATGGTGATGATAATAAACCAATGAATCAAAACCTCTCAAACCTCGCACCGTTCTCGTAAGCAGCGCAGGCCACGGTATCGGTGACTCGCACCGCACTAACGTATGCCGATGGGGTCTCAGCTCTGGTGCTGTGGGCAGGCTGCAGGTTCAAAGCACCCGTGTCCCAGTGGAGGGTGTCCCATAGCCGCACGTCACCTGATGTATACCTGGGGAAATGCCTAATATTAGAAGTACTCAAGTATAATGTGTAAGGATGTAATACAAAAAGTACCTTCTCGAAGATACATGAATTTAAAAACAGATAAATGTTTTCTGCCTGGTGGTTTATCTTAAAATTGTATTTTATCGTAGACGTTATTGTTTTTTTGCGTGAGCACAGTATTGTGCAGAATTACTGTGTCCCAAATCGCAACATTACCGTTTCCCAAATTACAGAATAACTGTTACTCGAATCGTAGCGGTTATGTCCCAAATCATAGCATTACTGTTTTCAAATCGTAGTGCTTCTGTGTCCCAAATCTAAGCATTAATGTGTCACAAATTGCAGTATTACCGTTTCCCAAATCTTGCCGTTACTATGTCCCAAAATCATAGCATTACTATTTACAAAAAAATAGCATTACTGTGTCCCAAATCTTGGCGTTACCGTGTCCCAAATCTTGGCGTTACCGTGTCCCAAATCTTGGCGTTACCGTGTCCCAAATCTTGGCGTTACCGTGTCCCAAATCTTGGCGTTACCGTGTCCCAAATCTTGGCGTTACCGTGTCCCAAATCTTGGCGTTACCGTGTCCCAAATCGCAGCGTTACCGTGTCCCAAATCGCGGCGTTGCCGTGTCCCAAATCGCGGTGTTGCCATGTCCCAAATCGTCGCGTTGCCATGTCCCAAATCGTAACGTCACTATGTCCCAAATCGTGGCGTTACTGTGTCCCAAATGGTAGCAGGTTAAAATGATTATTACAGTGGTCCCCGAATGGTATCGTCTACGTCTACTTTTCTAAAGACATATTCTGAGCTGATATTGTATATAACCCCTTGTAAAATTAAAGAGGACTTTTAAAGTCGATTATAAAGTACAAAAAGCTGAACTGCAATATGAACTGAACCGCAACATGGAGCAACAACATTTACTTCTGTTAGATGGGCGCGTTTGTGTCCTGGTACACGTGTTGTTATTTTGTAAGAGATGTCTCTTTAAAAAGTATAAGTATGCAAATTGGGATGCAGCACACACCAAGAGCTAAATCCAAATCGACCTGGGGATTTCTGTAAAGGTGACAGTATCAAAGTTAGCAATAAACGTTAGCTGTGTGTAAGTGGACGCTCACCCTGCGACGATCCGTCTATCAGAGGAACTGACGTCGCACAGCACTTTCCCGAGTTCATACTGCAGCTGGCTGATCGACCCGACTCGATTCTGCAGGATGTACAGACAAAACGAATGTCAATACTGCACATGCACACAAACGCATCTGATCTTAAATCTGATCTCACTTTAATCTTAAAGTAAAGCGTTTCTTGTGCTGAAGACCTGCACCAGTTACTCACCTTCCAGTTGTACTTGACAGTTTTCTCAGTGTTAAAGCAGTCCCTCAGTGTACTTTTCCAGCATGGCGAGTCGGACACGCTCGCGTCTCTCTGATAGCCTTCCTCGAGGAACAACCTGTACCACAGGACCTCGTCCTCCGCTAACACTCTCCACGACTTGCTCACCTGACACACCAGACAATACACTTTATGGGCAAACGTTTATGGGCACATGACCATAATAAGTAATAAGTGATTTCTGGACATCCCATTCCACATTTAGTTCCTTTTTCCACTCCACATATTCTTCTGGGAAGGGGTTCTGCTTGTGAAGATCATTTAGATGTTTAGGTTTCTTCCCATGCACTGGGAACACTGAAGAACTTTCCAATCAGATACTATCAGATAGATTTACTAATTGATGGAAGTCTGTTTTCATGGGTTTTTCGTAAGATGTCTTGATGTTCTCTCTTGAACTGTATATAAAATTTTTTCGTATGTAAACGCAGTTTGATTTTCAGTATAACTACTCAATTTGGATGAAGTTTCATGGACACCTGAGTATTTAATCGGTGTGCACATTCCACATTTAATCTCTAATTGCTGTTATAACAACTAGATAGTGGATGGTACCAATACCGATATCTAGATTGGATCGTACTTGCCGATATTAATCAACCAAAAGTTTTTAAAATTCATACTAATTAAAAAACCAACATATTTAACACTCCATGTGCAATATAGTACTAAACTTTATTAAAAAAAAAAAAAAAAGAAGAAATAAATAAATAAAAAGTACCGAATAATTGAAATGTGCCAAATGAAATAAATATGAATATATTTATTCATATATATATATATATATATATATATATATATATATATATATTTTTTTTTTTTTTAATAATTAATAAAGTATAGCGCTCTCCGTGCAGCGCGTACTCTCACGGGTAAAAACAGCATGTAGTGTCAGAGATTGGCCTCTAGAGGCTGCTCTCGAAGTTTTTCTTCATTTCTCATAAAAAAAAAAAAAAATACTTCCCAACATAATATATTATTTAAAAAAATCGTTCTTAAAGCATCATCTGTACTACAGTGGCATAAAAGAAGTGATCAGGGGTATGAACAATTATCATGATATTGTAAATAATAATAATCTGAACACCCACAGAACATCAGAATGAAAAAAAAATAAAATAAAAAAAAAATTAAGCTGCTTACCTGAGCGCATCGCCCCAGATCAACCCGGGTTAGGAACTGAAAGATCTTCAGAGCCAGTTCATACGGCAGCTCGATGTCAAAGAACGGGATTTCGTTCACCTCGTTCTAAACGGGTATGGGGGAAATCGAGAGTCACTGATTATTCACTGAGGATTTATGCCCATTACTTTGACATACACAGGACGATGTGCATAAATATACGTCAGGTGATTGTCACAGGTCTGTGCTCCCTGTGACTGTGTGCGCAGCCTCGTGCTGTCATCTGTTGGTCACGGTACAAAACTAGTCTCAAAACTTTTTGATAGCAACTCGTATACTGTTTAGGCTAATTTTAGATTTTTTTTAAATCGAGGGGCACATGGTAATATTTGCTGCATAATAATTGTATTTGAATTTGCAAACGAGAGGGTCTAAGAAATTTTCTAAACACAAGGTGGGCAACATTTTGCCAACCCACCAGCACTACCATTGGGCCAAATCTGCTTCTAATTTGGAAGCATGTTTGTGATCATAAATTTTGAACATCCACAGATTCCCTGAATCACAAATTATACAGGTAGTCGTCGACTTACAACCTATGCAACTTACGACCATTCGACTTTACGACCACAATCGCTAGCCGGGAAATAGGTGTAGCCACAGGCACCTTCAGGACAATGACTTAAGGCTATACAACAAATTGTGACAGTGACACCTACTGGTCAGAAGCTGCAATACCATGTTAAAAAAAAGGCTTAAACTTAATTACCATTTTTGCTACTCCTTGATATCCTGCTGTGCTCTGTTTTTCTGTGATTGTTTAGTCAACAGTTGTAACGTGAAAATTTTGGGTGCTTGGTCTCCTAAACATGCTGTTTGCAGCTTTATTTTTAGGAATTTTTTCAACTGTTTCCTAATGTTCCATTTAAACCTGGATAGACAGGTGCGTGTATGAAGTGTGTCTCTGGTCCTTCAGCGAATAAAAGGCCATATTTAATTTCACTAGAATTTCTGCGCATTTTGGCCGTAAAAAAAAAAATATATATATATATATATATATATATATATATATATATATATATATATATATATATATATATATATATATATATCAATTCATAAGTCTCACTGTGTGTACATTAATTGTATAATCAATAACCAATAATGGCAAAATAAAAAATCTTTAGAAATGTCTCTACCTTTTTTTTTATTTTTATAAAATTAAACCGAAAATATCGCACGTATACAAGTATTCAGACCCTCTGCAACAACGCCTGAAAATGAGCTCGGGTGCCTCCCATTTCTCTTGAATGTTCCTGAGATGTTTCTGACTGGTGTCTACCTGTAGTAAATTGGACATGATTTGGAAAAACACACCTCTCTATAAGAGGCCTCACAGCGGACAATAAATATCAGAGCAAAAACCAGGCCATGAGGTCAAAAGAAACTGCCTGCAGCTCTGGAAAATAATTAAACTGGACTGTTGCAAAGTGCGGTGACGACTACAAAAGATTCTGCTGCTCTGAAGCCTCCTGAGAGCATAGTGACCTCCGTAATTCTCAAATGGAACGACTTTTCCAAGGCTGCAACATAAAACAAAAAGAAAACAAACCAAAAAATAAATGAAGGGGCTCCAAATATTAATGAAAGGGTTTCTGCAGGTTTTTAAAGACCATTAGGAATGAAATTTAAATTCATCAATTTGCTAAACATGAACTTCCACATCGCTGAAAAATAATCAATAACAGGAAGCTGATTGGCTGCTGCACGTTGGTCTCATTTGTAGTCGAAATATTATATTTGAACCGACGAAAGAAAATCTTTGACTTTTTAAGACTCTACTGTATAAATTATATTCTAATCATGTATTTATCTGCACTTTTGCACGATTGCTACATTTTACACTTCTGGTAGATGCCAAACTGCATTTCGTTGCTGTGTACCTGTACAATGCAATGACAATAAAGTAAGTAAGTAAGTAAGTAAGTATCTATCTATCTATCTATCTATCTATCTATCTATCTATCTATCTATCGCAAATATATTTGAATTAAGCTTTGGGTAAATACCGCTCTGATTCTCGAACTCCTCGATTGAGACGCTGTTACACCAAACAACACTGACAAACAATTGAGCCAATGGTACAGATTGTTTACATTCATCTTCCGAATATATTAAAATCGGCTGAAAATCCTGGGGTCAAGTGTGCGAATGAAGGGAGAGCGTGTTAGAGAAGTGAAAAAAAGAGCGCAGGCAGGGTGGAGTGGATGTAGAAGAGTGATGGCAGGAGTGATAAAAGATCCAAAAAAAAAGTCTAAGATGATGGTGAGGCCTGCGATGTATCGTTAGGAGACTAAAAGACAGGTGGAGCTGGAGGACGAGGAGTTAAAAACGATGGACAGGGGAAACTAGTATTATCAGAGTGACAGTACTATTAGAAACTAGTTTATTAGAGTGACAGCGCATGATGGACATTTTGGAGACAAGGTGAGGGAGGTGAGATTGAGATGTTTGGACATGTGCAGAGGAGGGACATGGGGTATATCAGTAGATGAATGCTGAGGATGGAGCCACCAGGAAGGAGGAAAAGAGGAAGACCAAGAAGGTGGTTTATGGATGTGGTGAGGGAAGACATGCAGGTAGTTGGTTTCAAAGAGGCAGATGTAGAGGACGGAGTGGTATGGGGATGGATGATCCGCTGTGGCGCCCCCTAATGGGAGAAAAGCAGAAGATCCTTCAAACATATTAAAAAAGATTTTACTCCAAAACCTGAAACAGCACAACACACCTGTCGCTCCTCTGACTGTTATAAGTCTCTTGTACATTTGTATGATTCACTCTGACAATCAGCAGTCAGTCAACATAAAGGAAAAGGGATTAATTGCACCAGTGAGCTCTGGGATAAGATCCAAACTCTTAACACTTCACAAGGTCTTGACTGTTTTCTTCTAGAAACACTTCCAGAAACACGTGACTACAAATCTTTTTATTTAGATCTAAATAAATAATAGGTAATATCCAGTAGTGGATCTAACCACCAATCGTATATTGAACCTACCAGATCGTGAATAAACTGGTCTATAAGTGTAAGACGAGCTCTGTTTGGAGTGTGTGGAGCTGAGAGGAGCTGCTGCGGTTCCTCTCCACGCTCACAGCGCCTCTTCCTCCGCATTCTCTCCTCCTCCATCCTGGCCAGCAGTGGGCTGCTCCTTCCATCCAACAACCCCTCTGCTATCGACACGTACTGGGGCTGATCTTTACATCCATCCCCATCTCTGGGTTTCTTCTCACGTTCTCCAGCACCATGGCCGCTCCTCGGCTCTTTCTTCCCATCCGCTTGGCTACAGTGTCCAAAATCCCCCGCAGCACTCTCCCCTTTTAACCGAGTCGTTTTCTCCAGTTCCTGCTTCCACCGCTTCCTGAAGTCCACAAGATCTTCTCCAGCCTCCATTGCATGTTGAATTTAAGGTTAAAACTATTCGTATACACCGCATTAATACGCTTCCTTTACCCCGCACCTGAAGCAAAACAAACTTCGCGGTCCGACCGCATAATCGCCTCGGCTGGATAATGCGTCTTTACTTTTAATAGTTCCGGGTGCCGCATTTAATGGTTCCGTTTGCTTAACAATATACACAATATTTTGGTTTGCCTTTTTTTTTGGTGTTTAAAAAATGTATTAAAAAATTACAAGACCAATATTGATTTAATGATGAAGCAATATTTCTTTTTTTTTTTTTTTTAGGAGCCCAATTAAACCCGGTAATCAACATTTTTTTGCATAGTAAGAAAAAAATTGAGGTTAATGTGGTTAATAATAGGACACGATACAATAAAGATACATATGAAGCAGCTACCGATGCGATACGATTCACTCCTATTGCGACGCGGCGCGATCTGATTCAACGCAATGCGATTCGATGTCATACGCTGCAATGGGGGAAAAATATTCTACACAATTCAATATGGTACAGTTCACTTTTATTTCTTTGGTTCAGACTTCTGACCTCTAACGCACGGCCCTATAACAAACAGGCCTTTGTAGTGCAAAAAACAAAAAAAAAGGAACAAAGATTAAATAAAACCTGATGTTCTTTTTCCCGTTGTGTCTGCAGGAAGATGCAGCTCTACCTCTGCCAGGTTAATCTGTATTCTAAGTGACTCTCAGGACACGCCTCGGTGCTGAGAGAACGTGCTCGAGAAGATCTGTATATCAATTATTGATCGCAGATTATTAGTCAATTTCTAAATAATAAAAGTATAGCACATCTACTACTAATAATATATAAATAAATAGTTTTTTTCCCTAATACAAATATGTAAAAAAATTGTACATTGAATACAAGTTGGCATTTGCATCTGGAAAAATCGGTGCATCACATCGATAACTTTTATGCCAATGCTCCAATGCGAATCGTGAATTTTACCAATCCTAAAAGACGTACATCCAACTACCGTATATTGTTAGTTTGACTAATATTTGTTTACCTGTTTGTGTCCAAGTCTGTGTTGATTTGTCCCTGCACACTTACTGACAATCCAAGGAGATGTTGTAGTGAGTATTTGTTACCATTCAAATAAATAGATAGAAGTTACCAATTCGCACAATTTGGTATCATATGACGTTGGTAAAAGTGCTGACAATATTTTTACTTTTAATAATAATAATAATAATAAAACTAAACAATACAGAACATGAGAGTGAGAACTAATTATTATTAGTAGTAGTAAAGACTATAATCACACTCTATCACTCAAATGAGGATGGGTTCCCCTTTTGAGTCTGGTTCCTCTCAAGGTTTCTTCCTCATGACATCTAAAGGAGTTTGTTCTTGTCACAGTCGCCACGGCTTGTCATCAGGGATAAATACACACCATTCACCTTAACTGTTAAATTCTGTAAAGCTGCTTTGAGACACTGTCTGTTGTGAAAAGCGCTATAGAAATAAACTTGACTAGACTGATAATAATACAGTAATATTGCTGCCCCTGTAGTGCTCATGAACTCCTCAGCTGCAACACAATCCATTTCCCTTAATGTAATTCCATACAGATGTGTATTATTGAAGTGACAGATGTTTTAGCCTGTAAAGTTTACCCATAATGCACTATTGGATGTTAGTTTTGTGTCACAAAGTTGTGACACAAGATATTCAAGAAAATGCAAATTGAGCATAAACGAGTTTATAAGACATACTTATTTTACTGTGAACAAATACAAACTCATTTTAGGTAACAAAAGACTTGTTTAGGAGCAAAATAAAGATGAACCCAACAGTTCATGTGGTTTAATACAGTTGTAGCATGTGTACAGTAATTAATACAGTTTCTCAGACCAAAAAAAAAAGCAGCTGTTATAAAGTTAATATAAATGACTTACAATTATGAATTAATTATAATTATCCGAGCATTCGGGAGTTAAGGGCCTTGCCTAAGGGCCCGGCAGTGGCAGTTTCTTGGTGCTGGGATTTTAACCACTGAGATACTTCTAATTTAGTAAATAAATAATAAATAAATATTCACAACCTATACAAGCAATTCTTTTTACTTTTTAATTAACAATTGAAATCTTATATGAATTAATGACCTCACTCCTTTTTGTAGATATTTGTTGTAAAGTTTTTAATTTAAACATGTTTTGTTAAGGTATTAAATGTAAATGTATATTACTTTACTGTAAATACTGTAACGAGCCATTTTTTGTTATCGACTTTTAATATACGACTCTGCTGTAAATGTACAGTACTTTACTGTAAAAAAAAACAAAACTTCATGTACAGTACATTATGATGGACACATTTTCAATTAATTTATGTACTTTAATGTAAATTGATTTAGTTAAGGTATTAACTATAAGTGTACAATATTTTACTGACAATATTGTATATGTTTTTTTCATGTTATTTACTGTAAATATATATAATACTTCACTTTACTTAATATTTACATTCTTTACTGTAAATATGATTGTTATGTGCTGTGAATATACAGTACCTTACCGTCAATGTTTTATATGCTGTAAATATGCAACACTTAATACTGTTAATATCCAGTATGTATAGTAAAGTTTAAATAATTTTGCTGTGAATGTGCAGTACCTCATTGAAAATATTTGATTTACTGTAAATGTTCAGTATTTTACTCTAAAACACAATATATTTGCTATAATTTTACAGTACTTTACTGTCAATGTTTTATATGCGGTAAATATGCAACATTTTGCTGTTAATATCCAGTATTTTACTGTAAAGGAGCCTTTTTATGGTTATGCACATCTGTGTGCAGTACTTTACAGTAAAGTTTAAAAAAATGTGGCTGTAAATGTGCAGTACCACATTGTAAATATTTTATTTACTGTAAATGTCTAGTATTTTACTCTAAAACACAATGTATTCGCTATAATTTGACAGTACTTTACTGTAAATGTTTTCAATAACAAACTGCCACTCTATACTTGTTTACTGTAAACATGATTTGTTGTTATTTGCTGTGAATATACACTACATTACTGTAAATATGTTGGGTGTAAATGTAAAGTTTACAGTTGTTCAGTCTGTGCTGTCAGTGATCACAGAGACAGGAGGAGGCTCGAGTGAGGGGATTTGAAGAGTTAACTGTTAGAGCTCTCTTTTGGGAGTAGATGATGTAAACCCTAAACCATGTGACACTTTTAATAAATAATAGCGCACACATGCGAAACAAAAACACACACGGACACACACACGCGCACGCACACACATAGAGAGAGAGAGAGAGAGAGAGAGAGAGAGAGAGAGAGAGAGAGAGAGAGACGGAGCATCACGGATCACGGACAGGTTCAGAGACACGCGCGTGAGTGCAAAGCGAGCGCGCGTGCTTACCGGTGGAGGATGTGTCGCCTGATGCGGGCGGAGATGACCGCTGCCGCGCGCCCGCCGGGACTCGCTCTATGCGCGCGGGCGTGTTCCGCGCGCTGTCTCGCGCTCCGCTTGCGCAGAATCGGCGACGAGATGGAGGCGGCGCGGGCGGCGCGCGGCAACAAAAGCGCCGCGAGGTGCGGCGTCTGGCTCGGCGGCGCGCGCGTCATCCGCGCGGCGGCCCCGGTCACGGGGCTCGTGCTACTGCTACTCGCGGCGAAGCGACATCTGTAGGCGACCCGAGCGACACGGGCTGCAACAGGTGAGCGCGCGACACAGGTAAGCCTTCCTGCACGGGGTAGGAAGGGGGAGGGGGGGGGGGTGTTAATGGAGAGAGGAGGACAAAAAAAAAAAAATGAAAGAAGTGAAAAAGAGAAAGATAAACAGCGCCACGACTCCAGTCTCGGAGAATCTCACCGTCCACTCTTTTATAAAGCATCGGCGTTAGTTTTGTCCTTTTATTTTTACCTCGTCTGGAGGAAGAAAAAAAATCGATTCGTTTCTTGAGTGTGTTTGTGAGGATAAACAAAATATGACGTCATTTGGAAAGAATACTGTTCGGCCTGTGAACTTCAGACGTGAGCACGAATGTGAGAAAAGAAAGAAAGAAAGAAAGAAAGAAAGAAAGAAAGAAAGAAAGAAAGAAAGAAAGAAAGAAAGAAAGAAAGAAAGAGGGAAAATGGAAAGAAAGAAAGAAAGAAAGAAAGAAAGAAAGAAAGAAAGGAAGAAAGAAAGAAAGAAAGAAAGAGGGAAAATGGAAAGAAAGAAAGAAAGAAAGAAAGAAAGAAAGAAAGAAAGAAAGAAAGAAAGAAAGAAAGAAAGAAAAACAGTAAGAGGGGAAAATGGAAAGAAAGAAAGAAAGAAAGAAAGAAAGAAAGAAAGAAAGAAAGAAAGAAAGAAAGAAAGAAAGGAAGAAAAACAGTAAGAGGGGAAAATGGAAAGAAAGAAAGAAAGAAAGACAGTAAGAGGGAAAATGGAAAGAAAGAAAGAAAGAAAGAAAGAAAGAAAGAAAGAAAGAAAGAAAGAAAGAAAGAAAGAAAGAAAGAAAGAAAAACAGTAAGAGGGGAAAATGGAGAGAAAGAAAGAAAGAAAGAAAGAAAGAAAGAAAGAAAGAAAGAAAGAAAGAAAGAAAGAAAGAAAGAAAGACAGTAAGAGGGAAAATGGAAAGAAAGAGGGAAAATGGAAAGAAAGAAAGAAAGAAAGAAAGAAAGAAAGAAAGAAAGAAAGAAAGAAAGAAAGAAAGAAAGAAAGAAAGAAAGAAAAAAAGAAATATAAAAAGAAAGAAAGAAAGAAAGAAAGAAAGAAAGAAAGAAAGAAAGAAAGAAAGAAAGAGGGAAAATGGAAAGAAAGAAAGAAAGAAAGAAAGAAAGAAAGAAAGAAAGAAAGAAAGAAAGAAAGAAAGAAAGAAAGAAAGAAAGAAAGAAAGAAAGAAACTGTAATCAAAGAAAGAAAATGAAACAAAAGAAAGAAACAAATAAAATTAAAGATTAAAGGAAAAAAATAAGAAATTAAATTACAAAGAAAAAAGTAATTACAAAGAAAAAAGTAAAAGAAAGAAAGAAAAGGAATAAAAAAGTAAGAATCAGGTGAAGTGATTAAATAAATAAGTATAATATTGAATTGTAGAAGTAGAACTAAATGCATTCTAAATGAGATGCAATAATTTAATTGTAGAAATGTAAACTAATGTAATTAAACACATTTAAAAGTAATGTACAAGGAGAAATAAATACGAGAATCTAAAAATGGGAAAACAAAAACAAATGTAATGTAAAAAGAAAAGTTGTGAAGATTTGCACACATGCAGAGAAGGTCAAATACATTTTTTTTACAGAAACAGAAATGTAGGTGTGAAAAAAAAGAAATGCAACAGGTACAAAAAAAGTTTAAACAAATAATAATAAAAAAAGAATTATATAAAGTTATCAAATAAAAATAAATCATTCTAAAGTACTAACGTATAAACAATATGGGCAGCATAAATAATAAAGTGTGTATATATATATATATATTATAGTATTTATAAGATTCATTGTACAATAAATGTTTGTGGACACGTGACCGTAAGATGCTTTTTTGAACATGCCAAATCCACATTTAATCCCCATTCCCTGAAGTACCGTCCTCCACTCTTCTCAGAAGATGTTCCACTAGATTCTAAAGTGTTCTTGTGGAGCTTCGTGGTACTGATGTAGGTGAGGTAAATAAGCCAGGAGTCCATATAGCAGGACATCTTCCACTCTTCCCCATGTAAAGCACATCTAGATCTACCTTCAACTTTGGTGAAGAACCACATATGGCTGGAGAAAGTAGATGTTTTTGGTGCACTTTTGTTTTATGTAACAGTGTAAAGTAAAAGTATTTTCAGATTGTTATTGATTAAAAGCTTCTCTGCTGTGCTGCAGGTCGGATCGAGATGTGAGGAGAGGTGAGGAGAGAGACGTGGAGGTGGAGGTGAAGATTGCAGGCAGTCCTCGTCCCTGGATTTGTTTTTGTTTTGTCCTCGTGTACATACTGGTGTTTTTGGTGAAGTGTATTTTTTGGTCATACCATCACATCCACACGTCCATCTCCTCCCAGTCTCCCCCTCTCGGACGAGCGCCGAAGCCTCCGGCGTGCACCAGCTGTGAAATGATGTCATTCGATTGTTTTTGCTACGGAGGCGTTCAGGTCAGACGTAGTCAAAACGACCACCGGGTCTCCGGGGACGCCGAGAACACGCCGATGAGGTCACTGTCCCCTGTCTCACTGTCCCCTGGTGCTGGAGGGGGAAAAAAGTCACCGTCGCCACAGTCGGAGTGTGAAGACTTTAAAACTGATTTCTATTTATTGCTGGAAATAATTTATCCGAAACTTTATCAATTCCCAAACGTATCCGTGACGAGTCTTCAGAGGACGAGCGCTTTACCAAAACCCCCTCTGCATATTGCACTGGAACTCAACTAATAATAATCACAATCATTATAATTATAATAATTATAATAATAATAATAAGCTACAGATTAGGCAGCAGTTTTATATTCTTTCTTTCTTAATTTTCTTTCTTCCTTCGTTCCTTCCTCTCTTTATTCTCACATGCTTTCTTTCCATTTCTTTCTATTTATTTGCCTTATTTTTTTCCATTTTCTTTTTTCTTCTTCCTTTCTTTTTTTCTTTGATTTTCTCTTTTTTAATTTTTGTACTTTCTTTTCTTTCTATCCACATACCTTTTTTCTTTCCATTTTCCTTTCTTTCTTTTCTTTCTTTCTTTCTTTCTTTCTTTCTTTCTTTCTTTCTTTCTTTCTTTCTTTCTTTCTTTCTTTCTTTCTTTCTCTTTCTTTTAATTTTAATTTTACTTTTTTTCTTTCTTTCCTTCAGTTTTCTATTTTTTCATTTTTATACTTTCTTTTTTTATCTTTCTATACATTTTCCTTTTTTCTTTCTATTCACATACCTTCTTGCTTTCTATTTTTTTCTTCTTTCTTTCCTTCTTTCTTTCTTTCTTTTTTTCTTTCTTTCTTTCTTTCTTTCTTTCTTTCTTTCTTTCTTTCTTTCTTTCTTTCTTTCTTTCAATTTATTTTTTCTTCTTTCTTTCTTTCCTTTAATTTTCTCTTTTTTTCATTTTCATACATTCTTTTAATTTCTTTATTTCTATACATTTTCTATCCATATACCGTCTTTCTTTTTATTTTCTTCTTCTTTTCCTTCTTTTTTTCTTTCTTTCTTTTTTCTGTCCTCCAGTTTTTTTTTTTTTTTTTTCGTACTTTTTTCTTTTTATTTCTTTCTTTCTTTTCCCTTTTCCTTTTTTTCTTTCTATCCACATACCTTCTGCCTTTCTTCCCATTTTCTTTCATTCTTATAATTGAAACTCTGATTTCACGGCATATTTCCTTTTTTTAATCAATTTATACATTAATGTTAGAGCTGATGTGTTTTCTTTTCTTTTTTTTTTTCCTTTTCTTGTTTGTTTCTTCGTTAGATTTCTTTTCCGCTCCGATTCTCTTTGTTACGCTGTAGATTCGTACACTTTGCGTGTCAGGGTTGTATTTTTTATTTACACTCGGTACTTCTAAAGTGAGACAAATCTTTTCTAGAGCTTTTTATAAAGGGCTTTGACCGGACGGTTGCTTGCAGTGTTAATGCAGAATCTAAAAAAAAAAAAGCCTAATATCAACCTAATGTTTACATAAAAGCTACAATCTTTTCTACACACCGGATGATGAACGTAGCTCACGTTACTGTGTTTTTATTCCACTGAACTCTGCTATTTTAATATTGTGATTTTTTTTCTGTGATTTCTGACAATAAAAAGCTTTGGAAGGGAGCGAAAGGGAAGCACACGACTGGTTTGCTTTCGTTATTTTGTTACTGAAAGTCACTTTTATTTGAGTAAAAATGAACACAGTCAATACATTGTCATGCGTTTGAATATTATTGAACAGATTCAGCTTTTTAGGGGATAAACAGGAACATTTCTTCTAAGACGCTCTTTTATATCAGGAATAAGTGCTGATGCAGCGGAAACAGAGCAACTTTTAATCCGATCGATGAAAAAAAAAAAAAGAGAGAGAGAGATAGAGAGGAAGTCCAGGCTGTGAGATGGGACTCTGGGATTCTCTGGGGGTTTCAGGAAGCGATCAGAAATCCAGCCGTTTTCACTCCGACAGCCTGGAATATGATTTTCTACCAGTGTGAAGACAAATCTTATCATATTAAACTCGTCTGAAATAATCATACTGTCAGTATCTAGGGACCTTCAAGAAGAGTGTATCAGCACATCTGGATCAGTAGATCTGGAAGTGTGCAGATGTGGTGCCGTCCTTCCAGCTGCGTGGCGTTTCCACGACGACCGCTCGGCACAGGGGGCACGTCCGTTCCCGGTCGAACCACAGACACAGACAGTCTTCACAGAACACATGCTGAAGAACAAACAAAAACCACGAATTGGAGAGTTTTCCCGGATTTACACACGTCTCAGGGAAACATTGTGTAAAACATACCATAATACCATAACTGAAACCGATGCGATTCACATCATCACGCATACGATATGATACGATACGATACGTTTAACCGCTGTTACGATACAGCGTGACCCGATTACAATCGACTTCAATGCAATATGAATCAATGGCAAAAAATATGGTGCTGTTCAATTCAACATGTTACGATAGTTCACTTTTATTTCTTTAGTTCAAACGACAGCAAATGAACAATTGCCTTTGTAGTGCAAAAAATAAAAATAAAAATGAAAAAGATGAAATAAAACCAGATGTTCTTTTCCTGTTCTGTCTCCAATAGATGCAGCTCTACCTCTGCCATGTTAATCTATATTCTATGTGACTCTCAGGACGCTCGAGAAACAGAAAGAAAAATCTATCTACATATTAAAATACTGGTCCTAAATTCTTGGTCACTTTCTATACAATAAAAATATAATACTACTTTAATATAATAATATTATATTATTATAATAATAACTAATAATAATTATACAGTAATTCCCCACTTTACCGCGTTTGGAATCTGGCGCCCC
The DNA here is from genome assembly GCF_946808225.1 of Silurus aristotelis. Lineage (NCBI taxonomy): Eukaryota > Metazoa > Chordata > Actinopteri > Siluriformes > Siluridae > Silurus > Silurus aristotelis. The sequence continues at coordinate 15,914,912 of NC_139596.1, read as the reverse complement.
CTTTGGTTTATCGCGGAATTTCATTTGCCACATTAATAAGTTTGGCTGATTTTCCGGGTCTCTCGAGGATAGCACGATAGACCAAAACACTTATAGGGAATTGTTTCTATGAAGTTTTAGGTTGCAATTCTTTTATAAAAATATAATTATTTATTATAAAATGAATTAAAATGTTAATACAGTACAGAAAGTAAAGTATAACGTATCTTTAACTCTTTTTTGACGTCATAGGGCACTTCAACCAATAAACAAGCAGAGGAACTACTTATTGGCTACTCACAAAGTCCTTTCTTTACTTAGATATAAAAAAAATAGTAATTCTGAATCACAAATGTTTAGTGATTCAGAATTACTAAACATTTGTTTTACTGATGCGCTAAATCTCAAATCAGCACCAAAATCTGCCATGATGCACACATCCGGCATTTAAAACCGTCCGTGTGGAAACAGCAAAAGTTCCATTTGGTGTCCTGGTCATTTAAAACACAGTAATTGCTTTAAAACATTTACAAGTACATTTAGTTTTCATGCTCTATGTTGAGTTTCACTAATTATAAACATACTTTTGCATCAATATTTGTCCATGCGCATGTTGATTAGAGTATTAAAATTATTCATTTAAATTTCTTATATCCCTTCCATTTTCCTTCTTTCTTTGTTTCCATTTTTCTTCTTTCTTTGTTTCCATTTTACTTCTTTCTTTGTTTCCATTTTACTTCTTTGTCTTCCATTGTATCTTTCCATTTTCCTTCTTTGTTTTTAAGTTGTTTCTTTCTTTTATTATTCTCTCATTTCCTTCCTTATGTTCTTTCTTTCCTTCCTTTTTTTTCTTTTTTTTAACTTTCTTTCTTTCTTTCTTTCTTTCTTTCTTTCTTTCTTTCTTTCTTTCTTTCTTTCTTTCTTTCTTTCTTTCTTTCTTTCTTTCTTTCTTTCTTTCTTTCCATTTGCCTTCTTTCTTTCTTTCTTTTCATTTTCCTTCTTACTGTCTTTCCTTATTTCTTCCCACTTACTTTTTTTCTTCCCACTTTCTTTCTTTCTTTCTTTCTTTCTTTCTTTCTTTCTTTCTTTCTTTCTTTCTTTCTTTCTTTCTTTCTTTCTTCCAACTTGTATCAATGCACATTTTTTTAATCGATGCATCACATCAGTTACTTTTATAGCGACGCCTCCATCTTACTATCTCTAAGATACTATGTACTGCACGGCTCTTACCTGACAGAGAAGAGCGACTGGCTCTCTGAAATCAGCCTGGCAGATTGCACACACATCTCCTGCCTCACTGCACTGCTGCGTGCTGGCCCTAATACCGTAACTCTGTTACACACACACACACACACACACACACACACACACACACACACACACACGGTTATTCATGAACCAAGATGTACAATTCATCCGAGTCCGTGTGCACATTTTATTATTAATTGATATTATAGGAAAATAATCAATAAGTGATATTGAGACAGCTGGAAGCATAGTGCTGATATTGTTCACACCAATGCTAATTAATTACCTATAAAGGTATGTCCTGAAAGAAAAAAATAAAGGGAGGAAAATAAGTCTGGTTTTATGCCACGCCCACTCCATGTTTCAATCTGAATATGGATGTGAATATCAGAAGCACTGAACAGATACAACATCGATAGTAAAACTGTTAAAAGTTTGGAAACACCTCATCTAGATAACATGTTCATTTAATGGTTAAAAGTCCAGTATATATATATATGTGCAGATGTTAGACTTTATTTTCATTGAAAAATTCTCTCTTAGCCTGAATGACAGCTTTACACACTCTTGGCACCTGGACAGTTTCTTTCCCCAAACATTCAGCTGAAACACGTTGCCATTCCTTTTGTATCACCTGCCAAAACATGTTCTTCACTAGTTGGAGATTTCTTTATTGTGATCGAGTTCATCCCAGAGCAGTTCAATAGGATTTAGGTGCAGTGACTGGGCAGGTGGTTCCATGATAGAAACACTCCAGCTGACTGTTTGTTCTCTGACTAACACTTACAGAGATATCACATACGAATCGTCTCATCGTCTTGTTGTGCGGTGAAGTCGGTTCCAATTGGCTGCAGTCCAATAGGAATTGCATGGTGTTGAAGGATGGAATGGTTGCCATGTTGGTTCCTTTCACCCGGAATAAATATCCAATCTTCTCTCCTCCGAAACAACCCTAAACCATTAAGCGTTCCACCTCCATGTTTACTCTGCGTGGGGGGGGATTGTGTAATTCTTGTGTTTTTTTAATAATATTTTTTATAATATATAAATATTGTAATAATTGTATTTATAAACTGAGGGAAAAATATGTCTGTTAAAATACAGTTGGTCTACATACAGAAAATGGGGTTATGTATGCAATTCCTGGAATGCTATGGAATATTGTAGTACATAATACTTGTAATAAATATAGAACAAAGACAAACCTGTGAGCTACAAAGCACCAGGAAGGCTTTCCGAATTCCTGATATTCGTCCACACAGGTCAAACGACTGGAACGAAATGAAAACAGATAGAAGTATGATGGTAAATGCACAGTCCATAGCTCTTCATTTTTCGATTTGCTCGACAAGCTCCAATATAAGTAACAGGAGACACGTATTCGGTGTATTATAAAAGTGTAATTTCCAGGTTATGACTCCTACAGTTGTGTGCGAATTCCTGTGAAACATCTGGACTTTCAGGGAAAAATCTGTCCGAGTGTGAAATAGGAACTCAACAATCATTTAAGGGATAAAATGGCAACACAAAACACAAGGCTCCGTACCTTGCACAGGCTGTATATAATAATCAACACTGCACCAAGGAAGTAGCTGCTGGATGGATCCTCGCCCATGATGTACTTGTACCACATCTGGATGGGCACCAGAGCGCGAAAGAGCTGACTGAACTCTTCAATAAGCAGATAGAGCTTTCCCTGTCAACACACACACACACACACACACACACACACACACACACACACACACACACACACACACACACACAGATTACAACCCAAAATAGCATGTGTTACACTCCAGATAATATGTAATGCTTTAATTACCATCAAATATATACATATGTATATGGGGGGTTTGTGCCTTGATTGTGACCTCTATAACATAAAATAACACACCTGCTGGCCACTATATTCCAAGAACCCTTACAGAATAACCCATTGTTCATCTAAATCTCAGGAATGAATGACCAGAAGAGATCCAAGATCCAACAAAGTCTAAAAATCGCTGCACGGAAACACAATTGTGCATCCCAAAAAAAATCATTTTTCACATTTTATTCCAGCCAAAGCAGCCTAAAAAAAACCAAACAAAAAAAAAAAACAGATGTTTTAAGCATGTTTCCAAAGACAAAGAATTTCAAGTAACTCCAAACTTAGTGCCAAAAATAAGTAAATAAATAAATAAATAAAGAAGCAGGTTTGGTTCCAGCAAAGCCCTGATAGCAGATCCATGGTTTCCCTCAACCCACCCGCAGTGAAAAGCAATAACAGCATTGTCGTTAGTGTGAAACTGCCATCTTGATCTTCTCCCCTCTTTGTAAACATTATCATAAGCAGAAATAACTGCAGGCACCTGTGCCCAAACACGGTAGGAAGTGCCAGCACTGTCAGACTGCAAGCTGTCCCTGTCCAAAAAAAAAAAAAAAAAAACAGAGCGAAAGAGAAAAAGCAAACTGTTCCATTGAATTGTATTTGCCCATTTGTTTCCTGTAGGAACCCCTGACTCCCGAGTGCTTTCAAAGAGCCAGAGGGTGGAAGAAAAAAAGCTTAACCTAAAGCCGAAAATCTGGCAAGACACCAGCGCGCGGCGGTCTTCTGGCATGATGTGTAATTTCGCCACACTGCAAAGAAAACTGGCAGGAACACACTACAGCTGCTACCCAATTAAGAGCAAGGCTAGTAGATCAACCCTTCAGCCAATTATGGACCCTCAAACCCTGAAAGTGTATGAGAACAATCCTGAAAAGAACAAAACTTCTAGTGATACATTTAAAAAAATCCACATCAGTACATTTTGGACCAATTGAATTTCAATTTTCAAACCTAAAAAAGCCTTTGAGTTGTTAATACGTCTATAACTCCATATAAAATTTGCAAATAGTCTACCAACAAGTGGAGATGAGGATCGGATTGGGCTTAATTTCATGGGTGAACGCTTGGCAACAATTCTCACTACAATCTATCTCTTAGGTACTGTGGCCGAAAAGTGCAAAACAAATTATGGAACAAAAACAAATTAATAAATCAGAAAACAATTGAACAAATCAGAAAAACTAAATAACAAATCAGAAAACAAATAAACAAATTCAAAAAATAAAATAACAAATGAGAAAACAAATGAACAAAAAAAATTAAAAAATCAGAAAACAAAATAAACAAATCAGAAACCAAAAGGACAAATAAAAAAATACAAAAATCAGAAAACAAAATAACAAATCAGAAAAACTAAATAACAAATCAGAAAACGAATTATCAGAAAACAAATAGACTAATACAAAAAAAAAAATCCGAAAACAAATTAGAATACAAATGAGCAAATCCAAAAACACAATGACAATTCAAACAAACCAGACAAAACGTAGATATAGTTTGTGAATAAAATACTTCCCACTCATTGGACGAGACATCTGTCATTCAAGATATACAGGAAATTGATATACAGAAAATTGTCTATTCTTGTAAATCCTATAACATTGTTTCCTGAAGTTCTGTGTTTACTTTAAATACCTTTTTCTCCCAATAGTGCAAACTATTTTCATTACACGATATATTACATTACATTTATGTAAATTTTTACACACCCGCCGATTTAAATTTTTTTTCTGCTGCTGCAGCCTGTTGTACTTCCTGTGTATCTTGAATATTAATTTGTTTTCTGATTTGTTCATTTGTTTTCGTTTGTGTTTATTTGTTTGCGGATTTGTTCATTTCTAGTTTTAACGTTTTCCTCTTGTCAAATTCATGGTGTACCCCTGCCACATTCACCATATAAGTTGAATGACACATAAAAATAATAAATTTGGTGTGAAAACTATAATTGATTAATCTGTTATAGATTGCACGTATGATGCAATCTAGCTATCGATATCGGTAAAATCCGGTCAACATAAATACAAACAAAATTTTGGTCAACCTCTAATAACAGCCACGTAATAGCTGATTAGGCATTTATGTTACAAATGTCACTTGTTTGTTTATTTCTTTTAAAAATTTAGCCATTGTTATTTTTTGTCAACGTGTCAAAGCTTACAAATGAAACTGTTTAAATGAAAATCATTTAACTGGGATCACTGGGAAAAGACATAAATTACTAAAAGTCCTGCATGCTCAGTTTTTGGTGAAGAACTTTGCCGAGATGGATGCGAGGGAATCGATTCTGATCATCCATCCCAAGTGAGACCAAAAAAAAAAATACAAAATTGTTCGACCACCAAACAAGCAGCTCCGGCACCGACTCCAGCTCCGTATGCATAATGACTGCTTGGATTTTCTCTGACAGCAATTAATCACCCTCGTTGGACGCGTGTTAGATACCCGCCAGGGTCCTGCGACCTGCTCACGCAGGCAATTTATCTTAGCCAGAGTTTCATGCAAACTGTTTTTCTCTTCACACTGACGTATTGAAACTGGACTTCCGCCAGGGAGGGGAAAATCAGCGCCAGGGATGCGTTTCGGCTCACTTCCGACTCGAACAGCTACGCTTCTGTTCTAATATTAAT